>NC_051163.1:581881-719851 GCF_013339745.2 Dermacentor silvarum | reverse complement strand
GAAAAAAAAAACTATTGCTAATCGCCGAGCATGACGAGTAGTAAACATAAACAGGGCCAAATTTCAAAGCATTTAGTAGGACGTGCTTGTCGCAAAATGCCTTTAAACTGGTTCGTGCATTTCTTTTAAACATTCGCTGCGGTAACAGCGGAAACGAGCCATAGGTCCTTTTCATGGATACCGCAGTGATTTATAGCTGCCACCTAAACGGCATGTGGTATCTTTCGTCAGCTGCGCAATCACGTATTTTTTCCCTTTTGTTTGTTTATGCCAACGATGACTTGGTAATGGGATCGGCTATCGCTAGTGGCCACAGATTGGCACCTATTCACTACTAGGAATGTATATGTATAGTTACACAAGAGTTGCTGATTTTGCACAAGAGAAGCTGTCCGCTTCAAAAAAGCCATTTTGTTTAACACGTCGCAATGCAAGTAATTAATGCTGTTCTTTTACTTTTTCGACGACACATTGTTGGCAGCGGCAGACGTCAGTAAATTGTTACAATTACTGATTAACTAACAAACTTTTCTAATAGTAAAGAACCCTTCACAAATCATTGCGTCAGTGTACATGTTTCCACTACGTAGTCGAAGCCAGTCACAGCCGCACGCACGGCCACTAAAATTAGTTCCGGTTTCAAGATATTTGACGGGTAGAGTTGGAGACGAATACTTTGGCGTAGCACTGGCTATAGACGCACAATAGGTCCTTTTTGCGAACTGCTGCATAAAACTACGTAACACCAATGCATTTTATCGCACAATTTGGAGGCAAAATCTTGAAACCGGTGCTACAGTCCCATAATTTAACTTAATTAGGCATGCTTTGAACACTGACCAGTTGCGATTCCGCAATCACAACAGCTAATTATCAAATCTCCAGACCCAAACAATAATTTAGTTAAAGTCACACATTTCCAGCTTCCACCTCCGCTAATATTCTGCAACAAAAGAATGGCGCCAAGTATGTAAGCAAAACCGTTCATGCTTGCAGTAGTGTTAAACAAAGCGACGAATTGGGCTAGTTGGTGAACGTTCATCTTCCTTGTCATATGTACGGCAAACGCAAACGGAGACAACACGAACAGTGACTGTAAAGGAAGACACAAGCTTACGAAACACTTTTTCGAGACAGTCTGTGTCTTTCTTCCTAGCCGGTGTTCCTTTTGGCCCCTTTATAGTATGTGCCGTACATAGCACAAGGAACAGTGAATGAACTTCAAGTAGCGCTCAGATAAAGTTTCTTTAGCCCGCATTATCTTTTCTTTCTTTTCTTTTTCTGTGAGGACATGTCTGAGGCGGCGGAATCCGAGGAGAAAAACAAAGCAGAAATCGCTGTAGGAAGCCGCTAGCGGCAGGGCAGGTCGAGTGAATGAATATGAAAGAGCGAACATCGGATAGTAAATCAAAAAGGAAAAAAAAAGCGCCGCAATACGAGACAGGAACAGTAGGGGTCGTCACGTCCTGCGCGCACGCGCGCGAGCGCTGCTCGGGGTCAAGCACGAATTCGTTTCCCGTTGATAATGAGCCGGATCACGTCGTTAGAGGTCAGCCGTTGCATAACGCCCAGGAACGACGCCGCGCGCTGCTGGAAGCCCGCACATTGAGCGCTGTAGCGGTCGCGTAGATTTTCGTACTGCGTTTGCTACAGGAATACATGGCGCTGCTATAGTTTGTCACCGTGGGAATTACGGACAGCGCGTGATTTTTCTATACGCCAGTAAATCTTCGTCGAGAGAGCATGGACCGTGCTCCTGTAGTGTTGTTTCAGACTCCCGGCCAATAAATGTCCGCCGGCCGTCGGTCATTCGATGCATCCGTCCGTCCGTCCGTCCATCTGTCAAGTCATTTGTTATTGTGGGGCATAAATGAATAAAAATAAAAGTCTCTGGCCACACCATAAGAGTATAGCAGGCGCGTCTGTCAAGTCAGTGAAGTCGGTGAAGTCAAGTCAGTCAACTCAAGTCAACACTTCCAACCACTAATACTGCGGGTCCCGCCGGCCATAAGCATTCATCGACAACTTCAGAGGACAGCACTTCACATAATATCAAAATGTTGTGTGTTTGCCTCAAAACATTCCGTCAGGCAGAAAAAGTTTTCGGCTCTGAATTTAATCATACTACCCTTAATACAGGCAAAACTTATGAGGCAGACAAATGCGTACAAATCCTCTGGATCCCAGGCCACACACCTCTAGATCAACCGGAGTTCAGTCCAAACGAGGTGGCCCACAACGTGGTTCGAGGTCTCACGTTCCGAGCCGCGTTTGAAGAAGCAGCCACCCGAACGGACACCTCCGCGGTGGTGTGGGAATGGGACGATCGGCTCACTAAATTCTGTGACATTACTCAACATTATCGAATGCAAAGGCGTGAGTATCCACCGCCTCACCCCAAGCTCAATCGGGCCCAGTCCGTTCAATGGCAGCAGCTACAAACACGAACATACACGAACCCTGTCATGCTGAACCATATATACCCCGAATTATATACAACCAATTTATGCCAGTATTGTAACACCAGAGCCACACTAGATCACATCCTATGGGCATGTCCAGCATTAATCAGCAATACTGGGGTCGCGGCCTCCAATGAGGGCCTTCGGGCGCGTTGGGGCACTGCGCTGCTCAGTTCAGGCCTGGACCAGCAACTGTGGGCTATCCAGCAGGCCGAGGAAGCTGCCGGGAGACACGGTCTCTCCGCTGGCTCCTAGGTGGGAACCCAGCCCAGCAATCTGCCTGAAATAAAGTTCTTCTCTCTCTCTCTCTATTTATTTGTTCTACAGCAAAACTGTATATGGCTAGGCGAAACCAAAATCTGTCCGTCCGTTGAGCGCAATAGCTGTCATCATCAGCAATGGCTCGAGCGTCGTCGTCTTCTTCCACAGCTGGCTCCGTTGCCGCTCATCATTCCAGCGTAGAATTTCACTTTTCTTCGGTCGTCGTAATGAGGAGGCCGCGTTCACGGGGGCATGGGCTTTTTCTTAAGGGGGTATGAGCCATTCATTGTCCTACGTGAAAGACATTTAATTTGGAGCGATTTCATTTTGAAGAATCGCAAGTGGCAATGCGACAACGCCGGACTGCGTTCATACCGTCCGTGACGTCGTTCTCTCCGTCGCAACCTAACGTGTGTGTAACCTCATTAAGAAACACAAAGACGTAAACAATAATCGAGGAAGACTTGAATGGACCGTCAGGACTAACCCTGTGATAAACACCGGGACCATACGTTTCAGCTTCACTGGTTAACCATCTGTACGGAGTGCTTGGGTGGGGATTATTTAAAATAAATTGATCAATTTCGGCACCTGACGATATGCTACTCGCTATATATTGAGAGAATCGGACCATAAACCTTGGTAAATTACTTTCGATGTCCACTGTATTTTCCCCCGCAATGTTCTGGAGACAGTCGAGAAAACTCAGTTATAGCTCAATGCTAATAATTGTTATTCAACATAATTCCCATGATAATTCATCTTCAATGTCGGTAACGTAAGAAGCCACGAGGATGTTCCGAAGCCAGAGGAACAAAGTTTACTCTAATATTTCTATCTTATCTTTCTTCCGCTGATTTAGCCGCCGTTGACATGGTGCATGTAGACGCTAGATTTTCGTCTACAGTAAGGTTAAGGCGAAACTACTTGCTGTCTGCACACGGTAAATAAAGAAAGAAGGTCGTGTAATCCAGCTTCCAGTAATAATATAGTGCGACGTCGCGTGCAGTGAGTACACTATGAACACGGAAGCTCAAGATTGGCCGGCCGGTAATGTCTAAGATTCCACGCGATGCTTATGTCTGATTGCACTTCAAAGGAGCCGGCGCTCGTGTCAGAAGAAAGAAGACACTCGGATCGGTGTGCATTGATTGCAGTGAGCTTCGTACATGAGTGCAATAGAAACGCCATCACTGCTTGGGTAAGCGATGTAGTGTGGGATGGACGGTCGTTACGGTCGCTACGCCACGGTGTGTACAAACACAGATCGCGCTTCGCTTGACCTCTTTGCCTGATTTGTATAACTGTCTGTTGCCCCGAGAATGTCTTCCTGGTAGCTGAAGTGGTGTTGCTGACATGTTTTAGTAATGGCTCTGGTAATCTCATCTAGTACGCACAGAGTAACAGACATCGCGCGAGAGACAAGTAGATGGTATAGAATACTTCGCCTCGAATGTCGTGATCCAAACATCATCGGGCCACTTGTTAAACGTAACTACGTGGCTGTGCGACGTGCACTCACTGCTTGGAAAACGATTATTATACTTTATCTTACACGGCGCGAAAATAAACGTGATACGAATAACATGACGCACATGAGCGCTTGCGTTCGTCGTGTTTTATGTGTGGTGTCTGTTTTCGGGCCGTTAAAAAATTATATATATTGCCAATTCCCACCAATCTACCCAGCAAGAAGTCCCTTAGAAAAAGATTATTTCGCTAAATCACCATCACAATTTTGCGACACAAGACGATGACACAATAGCACCAGGATGCAACAATACCTGAAACCGCGCACTGCATACATTATGTGCATTAAGTCCATGGGCCTAGTCTACCCCGTATAGCCGAGTATGTGGCGTAGTTCCAAGGGTACATTTTGGAGCGCGGCTCATAGAAGGTGATCCTGAATACAGGTGTGTTTGTTCCAAATGGCAAATTTCCCGCTGAACACTGAATGTTGAGGGAAAAAATGTAAAGACACCATCGATGATGACCATTGTAAGCGAATTGACGAACGCTAGCTTCTAGAAAGCTACGCGCTTTAATACATAAATGATGCCATTAGCCAGCACACACACACACACACACACACAATATATATATATATATATATATATATATATATGTGTGTGTGTGTGTGTGTGTGTATAGTTGGGACACCCTGCATATATATATATATATATATATATATATATATATATATACATATATATATATATGCAGGGTGTCCCAACTATCATGCACAAAGTTTTAAAAATACGCAAATGCCACGTAGATGGAAGGAACCAAGGAAGGTAATGTTGTGTGCAGTTACTTGGAGTTGCTGAGATTATTTTTTGCATTCCGCCTAATTACATAGTCTCAAATCATATATTTAGATGAAACGTGTCAATGAGAAAATTGCACCGCAACATGAGAAACTCCCGATGCAGCTTTTTTTTTTTTTTTTTTTTTTTTTTTTTTTTTTTTTGCTCAATACGTGCGACATAAAAGTGCTTTTCCGAGCGTGAAAGAAGCCCGCGAATACACGCAAAGTTCCCGTAGTGGCCAGTCGCGTGGTAATTTTACGTGTATTGTAATTACGTTCACTATGGTCGGATTGGACTTCGCTTTCCAAGCACAGCAGCAAGATGCATTAAGCATTATGCTACAATCACACGTGTACTTCTATCATGTGTGCGTCAACTACCTTTTTGAGGTGATAATCGGTTGTGTCACATTGCGTAGCACCGGTATTCGAAATCACATGCACTGTTTCATGCAGGCATGTAGGAATTTGGACACTCCTGGTGTTTTGGGGTGCCCTGTGAGGCTATCCAACGTGTTACCCCACCCCCAAAATTTTCTCTTTCATTCCGCTAATGGGACACTAAAGAGAAATATTAAATTAGTTTAGAGTGCTAGAGCATGTGTTTTAAACTTCATTTTCGTTAATTTTGCGGTAGTAGGTAGATTACTAAATCAGAAAATTTAAGTCAAAGTTACATGTATTGAATTTCGTGCGTAGGCTCCAACGCCGGTGCGTCATGATTGCGTCACAGATTCCAACTTTGGATATTTTTATATTTGAAATGTTGTGACTCAGTAAGGGTTATAAAACTTGTTAAGCTGTGTTTGGTTTTTCTGGTATCCAAAGTAGTTCATAGTAAAGAAATTAACTGGACCTAAGCACAAGCCCATAAAAACCATGACTTTTTTTTTGTAATTTGAAATGAATTTGCTCGTACTCGCGGTAGTTTCAACGCAATAGCTGCCAAATAGGCGAATGCAATCGCCAAATCCGTGACGTCATTATGAGGTCATGGACTACACAGTGTAGTAGTAATCCAGGGAAAACACAGGGAATGCGGGAAATGAAAATTCAAGACGATAAGCAACACGAGGACAACGTGACGGCAGACAGCCAACGTTTCGACAAGGGGACTTGTCGAAACGTTGACTCCTGCTCTCACCTTGTTCTCGTGTTGCTCATAGTGTGGTAGTAAAAATCGAAAAGAAGGTAGGGCTTTCGATTTCACCGTTTATAGAAAACATACGCCAATCCTCCACTATACACAGAATTCCATGTATTTCCTTTACCTCCTGAACGCGCTCATTAGAAATTGCAAAAACGCCGCACACGCAAAAAAAAAAAATGCTTTAAAAATGTGCCCATGAGATCGCAAGATACAGTCAGCCCATCCGGTGCAGGCACGCGGGCTTTGTCGCTGCCATGGCCACTGCGTAGGTCAACAGCAGATGCGGAAGTGATCCAGTCGCTTCTCTCTCGCGAACGCAACAGCAACGCAGACAGACGGGATGTATGGCTTGTCTATCCATCGCCTATTGTCTCTCGGCAACTGCACCGGGCAGCGTCTCCGCGCCAGCTCAACCCTTCCGCTGAGACGGCCGTCCGACTCGTTTCGACCAAGCCCAATGCTCACCCGACGCCATGGCCGAAACCAAACAACTACGCCATTCCGAAGCAACGGCCTACGACGCTCAAAGCACGCGGCTAAGGTGACCCCCAATCACGTCGTTACACGCAGCCGAACAAGACGCGGCTAAACGGCTTAGCAGCAACAACAAAGCGCAGAGCGGTGGGCAATGAAACAAGCGATCATTCGGGAACGATCGTATAGTACGCACTGCACAGCCCGACCAAGAGATGGCCGAGCCTGATTGGCGTAATGGTGTCGGAACTGCTCCCCGTGCGATTGGCGACCGCCCCATCCTACACGAGCTGCAGCCCCCCCCCTCTTGAAAACGTGACAGACCGTCGCTGGGATACGCAGAGCAGCTACTTTTTTACTTCTTCGTCGTCTTCTACATATTATCGTAGTCGATTTTTGTCTTCGTCTGCTCCCGTTCCTCAGTAGGGGTGGCCCGTAAGTGGGCCGATCGTGGCCTTCTGTGCACGGTCTGACACGTCGGTCACTTCGGTGAGATGAGCAGAAAGATGAACCTTAGCGGTTGTTCCTGCCACCCTCCCCCTCCTTTTCGTCCTCTTCCTCGTAGTATCTTTTTATCTCTTTTTTATCCAGTACGCTGCAGTGTGCTTACCTCGTTCGGGCGGGCGTTCGCTCGGCGCTTATTACGGGGGGCGCGTTGGAGAGCCCTCGCCCACGGCTGCTGTGTAATTGAGCATGGTTCATACACGCGTGTTGTTCATATCTACGGCAGTGTTCTTTCTTTTTGTGTGCGCGCGTGTGTGTGTGTATGGTTGAGTATACCACGTAAGCGAGCTGCAGATTCTGCGGAAGGGGGATGTGCACGTCACGCGGTTGGCTGTCGTAGATTTATGCGTGTGGGCGTTTTTTGTGGGGCTCGTAATAGAGCACCGTTGCTCACGACTGCGAAGGAAAATAACTGAGGAGTGGCACGGTTTGAAGACGAGAGACAGACACTCTATTTTCCCTCTGTTCTCTGTTTTTGTTTTCCTGCGTCCCCTACCGCAAAAGCAGGGTGATAACGCGAGATCAAAAGGTGCCCGGTCTACGTATCGCGATATAGCGATAAAGAGCCACTGGTCAGTAATATTCGCAAGTCTCAGTCTGGATGCAAATGCAGTACAGGCTTTACTACATAGACCAATGTGCGCGTCATGAGCAACGAGCTTTATACTGATTTACTACTACCTCTGTTAAGTAGAGGGCGTCTGCACTCTTTGTAGTGGGCTTTCACGCATTACAGGGTGACAGTATTGCAACTGGATACTGGTTCCCAGATTCATTCATTCATTCATTCATTCATTTCTTGCCATATGTATGCAATGCATAGCGCTGCTGTCGCAATCTGCAGCCATTCGTACAAAAAGGAAGCTTGCTGGAAACACGCAAGCGCTAGTTAACACTCCAACTTTACAATCATTTCTCCAACAACAGTAATTGCTCTGTCATATTATCGCGGGAAAACTACCTTCACAATTTCTCCTGGGCAGGTAGTTACAGTTATATATATATATATATATATAGGTAGTTATAATTTGCCACTTGCAAGTTATAATCATTTACCAGTATATCAAGCATGTGAAGCTTTACGCCTATTATCTGATTACCCCATGTGATTGAAAGTCCACTCCTAATGCCATATAACATAACTGGACATGGGGCCGTGTGCTAAATCTTTCTATTGAGAACAGCAAAAAAAATTTTGAACCCACTACAAAAAGAACGCGGCCCTGTACTTTCGCAGAGAAGACCGGAGCAATGCACTACGGTAATATTTGTCAAATAGCGCGTCAAACGTTTTCGGGAAGCATATACACATATCTTATTATTATAATTTTGTGAAAGCTACCAGTGACCTGGTTCATCGGTTTCTGTGATTGACCCTCACACGAACTTTGTGTCTTCGCCCCCGTTATTACAGCGTAAGCTGTTATGGGCTCATTCCAATAGCCGTTTCGGTTCGCGATGGTGTCCGCCGCCGCTGCCGCCGCCGCCGACGGCGTCCGGCGAACGTAAGCGCTACCACTGTAAATGCGAAAAAGTACCCAGTTCTCGCCAGGATCGAACCCCCGCCGCTGCGTGGGAGCCAGATACTCTACCACTGAGCCACGCAATTTTTTTCTTTATTGCCGTCTTCGACGTACAAAATCAAGGGTTACAAAGGATAAACGTGCCAGCCACACTTTGGCCAACACAGCACTAAAATCTTTTCAGCGACACCAGTTCATGCAGTACAGACATTCATTGTGGCGGATCAGGCTGTGATTTGTACGCGTCTCTCACGTAAACTACACTCTCAATGAAGTGTTCTCGCACCGGTATCACAACGATGTCTGCATTTTGAAATTGCGTGTGAGTTTTCCACATAGCGTGGAGGCCCAGGACCATAATGGGATCATACGGTACCTAATCTGAAGTATCTACTGGCAAAAAGCGAATTCCATACGGGTCCAGGGGTAACTGTTTCTATAGCGTTCTCTGCAAAAAGTCCCAGTGAAAGATGGGGTCCCAGCAATCTGGGAAAACATGTTCTATTGTTTCTGTTTTTTTTACATAAAAAGCAGTTGGTGTTCCAGGGGATGAAAATACCCTTGCTATGAAGCCAGGTCTTAACGGGAATTGTGTTTGTATGTAATTGGAAGAAGAAGGACTTATTTGATGGCCGTACTGGCACTTTCTTCACTGTCTTTAGAACTTCCTGTCCGGGGCCTCCACGGTGTGGCGAACGGTACAAAGGTACAGGGAGCATCGCATCCACAAGATCTCTGTACAATTTTTTCTTTGTAACGGTGGACAGATACTGCTGTGAAAAACGCTCATTCAACATCCTATACGACAGCACCACTTCACCCACTGAGCCACGCAAGCACTTGCTATCGGGCGCGGAAAAACCCTTTAAAACAGGCGCAGACGATCCGAGTCTCCACCAGTATGGTGGCGCCATCTAGTTAAGGTGCCTGCAAACGCATCCAGCGCAGGCGAGGACGACGAGATGTCATTCAGACGAGGCGCGCAATAAAAAAAAAACGCAATCCCCAGTCTACGCCAGTATGGTGGCGCCATTTAGTCAAGATGTCTGCAAACGCAGCGTGCCCGACATCTGAGTTGCATTTGTATGGCTTGATCGGGCTCAGCAGACTGCTGTGCAGAGAGCATTACAAGCCGCAGCTGGCCGTCGACGCCGGGCGGACAGTTCAGATCGTTCTCGTCAAAACGAGGCCAACAGACTGCCGCGAAGACCCTGTTGTGCGTGGTGCCCAAATTGGAGATACTGTAGAGCCGCTCCACCAGATTACGCTGTGACTGTGCAGCATGTGCCGCGCAGGCCTGTGACTTTTTAATTTATTATTTGACCAATACCGCATGGCAGCCTCTGCATTCCGACCTCATAAATTGAGAGATATAACCATAGCGATGGCCTACTAGCATAGACATATACCCGATTACCAGGAGACAAACCGCAATTAAAAAAAGAGAAAGAAAGAAAAACGTTGATGTGTAGCGCGACAATTCCAAATAAAGCGACAAAAATAATTTTCCAGTCGAATATATCTGCCACTATAGACACGTTCATACCAGCAATTAATAAAATACTGAAGTTCATTATAATATAAAGAATAAAATTTGCATGCATTCCTTTGTTTAAGCCACGCGTGGGGAAATGTCGCCACCACCGGCGTATGCTGCCATCTATGTCTCCCAGTATTTGTCTGAGATACAGCACGTCTCTGTGCTAATATATGTGGTCGTAGCGGATCACTAACATGATCTGCGAGAGTTGCGATTCCTGCGGCCTATAAGTTGTAGAATTCCACCTCGTGGACACCCTGCGCACTCGGCCCGTCACCGCTATCGGAGTTGTGCCTGGAGTCGTGTGCGACGACATCATAACTACGATGTGCGCGCGCAATTGGGGTGTTAAGTGGCTGGCTGTAAAACACTCGTTGTGTGTACGTAAACATTCTTATATCACATTTTTTTCTGCCCCGCCTCGGTGCTTCGGAAGGGAAACAGCAAGCTGGACCCACATTCTGGCGCCCATCGTGGGGCCCGGATCCCTGTTTTGAGAAAAATTTAATGAAATTATGGGGTTATATGTGCCAAAACCACAACGATATTGAGATTAAAAGGACACTAAAGAGAAATAGAAATTCAGTTTATACTGATAAAGTATTCTTTAAAAACGTTATGTTCCTTAATTTTGTCGTAAGATAATGTTTCTTATAAAGGAAAATGAAGGTGAAACTTCCATTTTCATTTCTTTAATTTCGCTCTGAAACCGAAGCCGCCAGAGCAACACTTCTTCCCCCCTCCCTTCCCTCCTCTCCCTCCGTGCCCTGCATGCGCGCGACGGGAGATGGCGCGGTACCTCTCCGCTTTCCTCCATCGCGCGCGCGAGATTGAGCCGCCACGGTCGGGTCAGCCTCGCACGCTTTCACTCGCACATATTGCATACGGCGCTAGGCGACGATGCTATCGCCCTTGTACTTTATACGGAACACCACGGCTACGGCGACGACAACGGCAGAAATGCGCCTGGAGTGTCCATGTAATAGCTATCGAAATAAATAAATAAATAAATAAATAAATAAATAAATAAATAAATAAATAAATAAATAAATAAATAAATAAATATTGCCACGTTCAGTTGTTCGCTCCTTGACGATACAATGCAGTCGATCTTAACCGCAAAAAAAAAAAAAAGTTAACGTGGCCCGCGTGGACACCAGCACTGCATCTTCTTCTAGTACTGTTAGATTGTCGCCACTGCCATTACTTGGTTGCCGACTTAGTCCTGGCTGACTTTCTGTTTCTTTTAAAAGTTCCTTCGCGCTACGCGCCTCAAACTCCTCAGTTGTATCGTGTTCCGAATTCCGCGTTAAATCAACCGGCAGCATACAGGGTGTTTCACGTAACTTTGGCCAAACATTAAAAATATGAAAATGCCACGTAGCTATACAGAACCAAGGTAATGTTATTTGCCGTCGCTTGGAGATGCACAGATTATTTTTCACATTCCAGCTAATTACATCATCACCATCATCATCATCAACATAATCATCATAAGCCTATATTTATGTCCACTGCAGCACGTCTTGTCCCTGCGATCTCCAATTACCTCTCTCTCGCGCTAGTTCATTCACACTTGCGCCTGCAAATTTCCTTACTTCATCACCCCACCCAGTTTTCTGGGAAAACGTCAAAAACTCCCAATACAGCTGTCTGTTGCTCGATATGTGCTACATAAAAGTGTTTTTCCGAGCGTGAAAGAAGCCCACGAATACATGCAAAATTGCCGCGCGAATGGCCGCTCGAGGCACTTTGCGTGTATTCGCGGGCTTCTTTCACGCTCAGAAAAAACACTTTTATGTAGCACGTATTGAGCAACATAAAGCTGTATCGGTAATTTTTCATGTTGCTCTACAGCTTTCTCATTTACACTTTTAATGTAATTATAATATTTGAGAAGTTGATTAATTAAATAGGACTAAAATATTCTGTGCATCTCCAAGCGATGGCAAACAACATTACCTTGGTTCTGGCCAGCTACGTGGCATTTTTCTTATTTTTAAAGTTTGGCCCAAGTACATGAAATACCCTGTACACATTTTCATGTTCCTAGCGGCGATAACCAACATTCAACTGCCCAGAAAATAGAAAGTCTTTAGAGCACTTATTTTCTTGTTGTTCATAAGTCACTGTTAGTAGGGAGTTCTAGTATAGCGGAAAACAGCAAACGCAAGGATTTAGTGTTAGAATTGGCGTTGTGTGCTGCAAGCTGTGCATGCGAAGAGCGTAAGCGTAGCCAGAACTCTTACGTACGTACGCTATTTCCGGAATATAGCGTTCAACGCTAACGCACGCAAGGGATTCCGTACCTATAGGCAAGATGGCGGCGCCTGTTGAAGCGAGAGCCGTCCACTTTGGATCTATCGAGTCGTCGGCCTACACTGTTCGGCTCATTCGTTCCCCACTAATGCTCGTGTTTGCTTTAGATTTGTGTGATGATGCTTCAACAGCGGCGTACAGGTGACAATAGGGCGTTGTTTTCGATATACGTTCTCGATTAGCGGCGGAGTATGCTTACCGAGAGGGTTTGCTCGTGTTTGCTCACGTTTGCTGTATCCGCCTCGACATGGCGCCCAAGTGTATTTGCGTTAGCGTTAGCGTTTTGCTCCGTTCCGCTATTCTAAAACACTACCTTGTACCGCGCAGTGCAGCCTTCCTTTGCGGTAGCGTTGCGTCGCATGCTAACGCTAACGTAAGCGTTCTCCGCTATACGAAAACTCCCTATTGTCTTGTTCCGAGCTTTGCATTGTTGTATCATAGTTGATCTCTCCCATTGTTCAAGTCTTTTCAATGCAATTAGCATTCTTTGGCTGCTTCATGCACTTTTCTGGGGCGGACTGTCTTCCCGCCAACCTATAGGTACAGGGGTAGTCCACAATAAAGTGGGTAGCGTATCGGCCTGCTGTGCTAACGGAAAAAATTTCAAAACCAACCGCCAGACCAACTTGAGTCACTGAGTATATGGCACTCCCTACCTAAGAACTCTTTTAACTCCGACTTGGGTCTCTGGGGATGCGGCATCGGATATGCGGCGTTGAGTATGTAGCGCTCTTCCATTAACCTTTTGGCGCCGTCGTGAGTCACTGCGTATGTCCCACCCGGCTTGTGCTGCTCTTCAATGAACCTCTCTAACGACATATTAGGTAACTAGATATAAACCACTGGGCACGTGCAACTCTACAATGACACAAATAATCCATTAAATTTCTCTAATGCTCGCATTCGCATTCATCATAAGATGAATTCTACGAAATATTTTCCTCCCATTTCTGCTGAATTTGCCCTGCGTTTTGTTGTATGTAAAGTATCGTTCTCCTAACTGTACTTTTATTTTCAAGGTGTTTGTTTTCTGTTTTCTCGTAGTGCGTCTAGTTGTTTTCTCTTTGTGTTTATCCCCTCGCTCTTTTTGTCCTTTTTGTCCACTCTCTTGTAAATGTTTTTCGTTCTTCTTTTTTGCCTCGAACGATATAGCCAAGTTGTACTTGAAGCGGAAAACTTCGTTATATCTCGAATTTGGGTAATTCGAGGTTTCGTTATTTCAACGGAACTCAGATCAGAAAATAAAAATAGTTCGTTACAACGCGAATTTCGTCAAGTCGAGGTTCGTTATATCGAGCTTTGACTGCATTTACTGCATGCGTGCGCTAGCGTGGATACCTTGCGGTTGTTTCGGGCACGTTAAGTAAGTTATTGATTGCTTGATTGATTGTTCAACAGTTGAATCCAGCGACAGACGTCGTTCTCAACACCAGTACGCCATAGTTGATCCCCCGCCGCGAGTGGTGATTTGCTTGCTGACGGTGCGACCGCAGATTGCGTACGATAAAAAGCGAGCTCACCGGCGCGGCTGGCGAGAACGAAGTAAGCGACTGCCCCAGAAAACGCAAGCGGCGCACCGACTGTGCTGTCAGCTCTTTCTTTCGCTGACCTGTAGTCCTTTGTGTTCTCCGTGCTTCCGTTGTCTTTGTCATCGCGCCGCTTAACTGCAATCGCCTCCAATTGATTCCCGCGAGGCAGTCGACGCAGAACTCGATGTGTTTTTGCGGACAATGGCTTCAAACTGTCTGGCGACGTCTCAATCGAAACCGACCAACGATTGCGTTGCTCATCACAACGCAGTCGCATGCCCCCCTTGAAGGAGCTGCGCAATTTCTAAGAGTGAAAACACAGCGGAGAAAGTATTTCGAATGATTCGCGGCGAATCAGGGCTTGATGCATTCGCTGCCGTTGGAATCGCAGTTCAGACATTGATTTTTTTTTTTTAATGTTTAGAAACTGCAGGCAAGTGCGAGCTGCTCCAACAGCTATGCGAACGATGTCTTTCAGCCCGGCTTCATTGTCCGCACACATGTTCTTCCGTCCCCTTTGGTGTCGACGGCTGCTTTTATGACCGATTTGTCATTGTATCTACAATGGTGCAGGCAGAGATTCTAAAGCGAATATTTTCTAGCTTAGCTTCATGGAGTTGGCATGCATGTCGTCCGCTGTCTAGCCGAGTAAACAGGGCCAGCTTCCGGAGAAGACATTGCAAGGTACCGCCCACTTCTTGGCCAATCCCCCGTTTTGGGTTTGTCCCATAATATGGAAGTGATAATCACTATCAACGCGCGGCTATTATCTCAAAGTGGTAGTTGGCGGCGGCATGATACAAGCATACGTGCGATTATGGCCTCATGGTTAGGAATGTAGGCACACAGAGGTTGCAAGGATAGAAAAGTTTGCTTTGTTAAAGGAAATGTGCTCCTGAAAACGTATAGTTGTTGGAATAAGATATCCAGGTACCATTTGTTTTATCACTGAGTATTCCAGTAAAAAATGTGGTTGATCCCTCTTATATAGGAATCGGTATAGAACACGAAAGTGAAACGTGTCTTCACAGAAGTAGTGTAATGTTTATTGCACATTGATATATAATGTCTATTGGTGTTTTGTGGCTAAAGCGCCCTTAGGCGTTGATGCACCCACGCTGACGCCTGGTGGCACGTCTCCTCCATCACGACTACCAACGTCGATGACCATGAGCAACCGTCGTGCATATGGAAGCTGCACTACGCTGCACATGCTAGCACAACGCGAAAGACGAAGCACGTAACTGACACACTAATACAACGCGCAAGACAAAGCACGTAACTGAATCGTCACCGAGTCAAATCAGCGCGTACAGCGCGTCGTAATTGCAGCCTCCGCGATCAACTTCAGAAACATTTTCAGAGCTAATTGCGGAGGCCACGCTCCGCTGTGCTGAGTACGGTGAACGCCACCTAGGTGGCGTTGGTAGTGCTTCTTGATGCCAGCGTCCCTTCGAATGCTGGCATCGAGGCGTCGTAGTGCTGAGACCACCGAAGCGTTCACTGTCGGTGCGCGTTAGTGTCATAATGCAGTACTTCTCTTTTCTGCTCGTAGGCGGCGGCACCGCCCCGAGCAAGAGCGCGGGTACACGGAGGAGTGTTAGATATATAAGGCGCGTCTGTGTAGCTCTCTGCAAATGCGTTTGTGGCGCAATGGGTTAAACGCTCGGCGATCTATCGTCGCGGACCGAGAGGTCGTGGGTTCGATTTCCAAATTTTGCATGTTTGTGGAACTTTTTCTTCTGGTTTCTTTCTTTGTATTATGTTCGTGTACATTGTAAGAACGTCATTCCGTATTTCCGTATGACGTATTTCCGTGACGGAAATACGTCAGTGAAGTCTTGGTGGACCCCGGCATAAAACACTTTCGTGTTAAAAAAAAAAGGCCTGGAACTTGCATTTCTATAAGTGTAGTAAATATTGCCACACCTTGCAACATGTGGGACATAATTAGAAAGCCGAAGACGCGCGTTAGTCCGCGCGCCATGCGCCGGCACCTGCTTTGACGGGCGCCAGCGAAGAGGTAGACGAAGTTACTCCGATCCACGCGCGGGTGCCTGAGCTTTTGCGTTTGTTCAGCTGGCGGTCAGAGACTCGACGCTCAACGCCTCAACGCCCGACAACCGCCCTGTCACACGTAAATCGGACATTTGGCGCACGCCCGACCGACGACCGCTTTGTTATCATTGTGGTGAGGCGGGTCACGTATACCGCGAGTGCCACTACCGCCAACTTGGACTGCAGGGTTACGCTGCCAATTCACCTCGACCCCGGTTCGGACAGAGGCCGCCCGAAATTGAAGCGTTCATCGCCCAGCAGCGCGCGCCTCAGTCACCAAGACGCCAGTCGCGATCGCCATCACTGCGGCGATCCTATCCAAGTCGCGAAGGTACGTCGAGGATGACGCAGGGACGGTCTCCGAGCCCTCGCCTGGAAAACTGACGTCAGCGCCCTTCCGAGGCGAGGCCGCTGACCCGCGACGTGCTGAAGACCTCCCAGCGACGCGACCTCGACCCGACGGAGATTCGACGACGCCTGTACCCAGAGATTTGGACCTCCAAGCGACGCGACCGCGACCTGACGGCGATTTAACGACGCCTGTACCTCAGCCTGCAGACAAGTTCGCGATGAACATACCTGTGCTCGTCGACGGGAGAAATGTCAGTGCGCTAGTCGACACCGGCGCCGATTACTCCATTATTAGCGGAAAATTGGCGAGCCTTCTCAAGAAAGTTATTATGCCTTGGACTGGGACACAAGTTCGTACAGCTGGCGGCCACGTTATCGCACCGCTTGGCGTGAGCACTGTTAGGATACGAATCCGAAATTGCACGTTTCTCGCTAGCTGCATTGTCCTGCGTGAATGTTCCCGTGATTTAATTCTTGGAATGGATTTTCTCCGGGAATATGGTGCCATCATCGACGTCAGGAAGCGTTACATCACTTTCTCTGCGAGGAACGCTACGGCACAAGATGATGCCTGCCGCCACAGAGCCGGACTTCGCGTTTCCGACGACAGCGTAACTATACCGCCTCGTTCCAGCGTTATGGTTCAGGTGATATCTGAAGGGGCGCGCAACGGTCAAGTCCTAGCAGAAGGCAACATGTCCCTTTTGCTAAACCTCGGAATTTGCGCGGCACGAGGCATCATTGACCTTCGAGATGGCCGGGCTGAAATATTTCTCACAAATTTTACTAATGAGCATCGACACCTTTTTCGCGGCACTGCCATCGCCTACGCTGAAGCCTTGGAGGACGTGATTGAGTGCTTCGCTTCTGAAGAAACCGACGCCGATGAAGCCTCGCTCGCAGGCATTGACATCAATAACGAGCTGCTGCAGGAGAAAAAGAAGGCACTGCGACAACTATTATCGGAATTCAAGGCATGCTTTGCGTCTTCCTCTAAAGTTAGTCAAACGCCAATCGCGCAACACCGAATAATCACCTACGACGATGCGCGTCCTATCCACCAGCAGCCGTATCGTGTCTCGCAAAAAGAACGCGAGGCAATCAAAGCACAAGTAAAGGAAATGATTGACGATGGCGTCATCCAGCCTTCAAGCAGTCCGTGGTCTTCACCGGTCGTACTCGTTAAGAAGAAGGATGGCACGCTTCGCTTTTGTGTTGATTACCGAAAGCTCAACAACGTCACAAAAAAAGACGTTTACCCATTGCCGCGCATCGATGATTCTCTGGACCGGCTACGACGAGCGAATTACTTTTCATCTCTTGATTTAAAAAGCGGCTATTGGCAGATTGAGGTCGACGAGCGGGACCGTGAAAAAACTGCCTTTTTCACTCCGGACGGTCTTTACGAGTTCCGGGTGCTTCCGTTCGGTCTTTGCTCTGCTCCAGCAACTTTCCAACGGATGATGGACACTGTGCTAGCCGACCTGAAGTGGCAAAGCTGCCTCGTGTATCTAGATGATGTCGTCGTTTTTTCAGCCAGTTTTTCTGAGCATCTTATCCGACTCCGTCAGGTACTCGAGGCAATCCGATCGGCTAACCTTACACTAAAGCCTCAGAAATGTCACTTCGGCTACCAAGAGCTGAAGTTTCTCGGTCATGTCGTCAGCGCGAAAGGCGTCCGTCCTGATCCCGACAAAACTGCTGCTGTGGCCGCTTTTCCAACCCCTACCGATAAGAAAAGTGTCCGGCGCTTCCTGGGTCTGTGTGCGTACTATCGGCGCTTTATCAGTAATTTTTCGAAGATTGCTGAACCGCTTACCCGTCTCACAAGAAACGATATGCCGTTCACTTGGGGCGCTCACCAAGAAGCCGCTTTCACCGAGCTCCGACACCGCTTAGCTTCACCGCCCGTTCTTGGACACTTTGACGAACAGGCCGAGACTGAAATTCATACCGACGCCAGTAACATTGGCTTGGGTGCGGTACTCGTACAACGGCAGGAGGGCGTTGAAAGAGTTATCGCTTTCGCAAGTCGCACTCTATCGCGCCCGGAGTCCAACTACACCACTACGGAGAAAGAGTGCCTTGCGGTCATATGGGCTCTTGCAAAGTTTCGTCCTTACCTTTAAGGCCGCCCATTCAAGGTCGTGACAGATCACCACTCGTTGTGCTGGCTAGCAAACTTGAGGGATCCTTCTGGACGACTGGCACGGTGGAGCCTACGCCTGCAGGAATACGATGTGACCATCGCATACAAGTCCGGGCGCACGCACGAAGACGCCGACACGTTGTCGCGCGCGCCTGTCGAATTTCCTGATAACGACATTGAGGACGACAGCGCTTTCCTTGGGGCTGTAAGTGTGACAGATTTGTCCCAACTGCAGCGCGCAGATGAGGAATTGCGGCCTATTATCGAACATCTAGAAGGCCGCAACGCCACTCTGCCCCGTCAATTAGCTCGCGGACTGTCGTCATTTTGTTTACGACAGGGCGTACTTTACAAGAAGAACTCCGCTGCCAGCCACAAAACCTACCTTTTGGTCGTGCCAGCAGAGCTTCGTGCCGAAATTCTGTTCGCCTGCCACGATGAACCTCCGTCTGGCCACCTAGGCTACACCAGAACCCTTGCTAGAGTGCGCAAATCGTACTATTGGCCGAAACTCGCCACTTGCGTTAAACGGTATGTCCAAGCCTGTCGTGAGTGCCAGCGCCGAAAGTCGCCAGCTGTGAAGCCTGCGGGATTACTGCAACCCATTGACCCACCTCGAAGACCTTTTGACCAAGTCGGCATGGATCTCTTGGGCCCGTTTCCTCGGTCATCTTCGGGAAACAAGCTTATAATCATCGCCACAGATTATTTGACGCGCTATGCTGAAGCAAAGGCTCTGCCTCGAGGCACTGCTTCCGAGCTTGCGCAATTTTTTGTGAACAACATTGTACTGCGTCATGGCGCCCCATCGTGCGTCATTACCGACCGAGGAAAGGCATTTACGGCACGGCTCATTGAAGACGTTTTCCTATTAAGTTACACGACGCATCGAAAGACGACTGCCTATCACCCGCAGACAAAAGGCCTGACCGAAAGGCTCAACAAAACTATGACTGACATGCTCTCTATGTACGTAGACGTTCAGCACAAAACGTGGGATGAAGTACTTGCCTACGTAACGTTTGCGTACAACACCGCGACGCAAGAGACCACCCGCTTCACGCCATTCTACCTTGTTTACGGTCGTGAAGTTCAGACCATGCTTGAAGCAATGCTTCCATGCGACACCTTTGATGGTCTTGACCAAGACGCCGAGCTCTTCGTGCAGCGAGCCGAGGAAGCACTCCAACTGGCTCGCACGAACATCAAGAAACAGCAGTGCATCGACACATGCCACTACAACCTCCGCCATCGCCAAGTTGAGTACCAACCAGGAGATCGGGTTCTGGTCTGGACTCCTGTCCGCTGCAAAGGCCTATCGGAGAAACTTCTCAGCCGGTACTTCGGACCTTATAAAGTGCTGCGGCGCGTGAGTGACGTCAACTACGAGGTTCTTCCTGACGGCAGCCAACCAACACGACGTCGAAAGACACTACCCGAGATTGTGCACGTTGTGCAGCTGAAACCATACCGCACTCCATAACCACCATAGTTTGTGGACCATGCCATTCCTTTTGTTTTATTTATTTTTGTCGTGGACAATCATTGCCTCAGTGACATTGCCCTGCGTTTTATGACTGCGCGTCAGCCAGCGTTCGTGTGTGCATGTGTCTTCCACGCGTGTACTTCTACGTTCGCCCTGTAGTGTGTGTGCTTCTTTTAGCATCGAGTCGATGCTCTTCCGAGGAGAGAGAATAATGCCACACCTTGCAACATGTGGGACATAATTAGAAAGCCGAAGACGCGCGCTAGTCCGCGCGCCATGCGCCGGCACCTGCTTTGACGGGCGCCAGCGAAGAGGTACACGAAGTTACTCCGATCCACGCGCGGGTGCCTGAGCTTTTGCGTTTGTTCAGCTGGCGGTCAGAGACTCGACGCTCAACGCCTCAACGCTTCAGGTCGTCTGTTCTCCTAGAACGTGACAATATTGTAATGCTGTCCTGCGTGCGAGCTCTTCGGCAATACGCCAGCAGCAGCAACACCTAACCAGCTCACAAGGTCAAGAAATTCCAGTAGGTTCACAAAGAAACCTTCGCTTAATGACCACTACTGTCACTCCTGCGTCGGCACGTGAATCCCGTGAAACTCTGGGCGAAACCCACCACGTCCAAGCGAAATGGGAACGATACACACATCGCCACCGCTCGTTTCCCAAAGTCAGCACATTGTCGTCTTGTTTCGGTCGCGCCTTCCTGCACCACGCGTTACCACAGAGAGCACACAAGGTAGCGCACACACACAGAGGGATTCCAATCCGCCCGACGCTCCCCACGGCTTCCGCATAACACGACAGAAATGCGACGCGACTGTGGGAACCTGTTTCGCGTGCGGGTCACATCGACGGTTAGACACACAGCTTTCACAGACAACGGTCCGCGTGTCGCACCTCGCGCTGAATGGCTTTGCGAGTGGTCGCGATCCCTTTTCCTCTTCACGACGAGACGCGCCAATATACCAGCGTCGTCGCGGAAGCGCGGAAGGAAAGGAAAAGATTGCACGAACGTTGTCGCATTCTGGGCTATACACACGGTACAGTCCAGAATGCAAGAACGGTCGCGCAATTTGATTGGGAAGATACTGCGGGCCTTATAGCTCATTGCCGTTCCCGTGACCACCGCACTCGGCATTCGTTGTCCTCTGGTCGCTGTTGAAGCAAGAAACACGGAACGTAGAAGAACGTGCGCCCATCCGTTGTGGTGGCTCAGTAGCTGTCGCGCTCCATTGCCGAGTACGAGGTCGCACATTACGGTGCGCTCAATCCAACGGGCTTGGAATGCGAAGACACTCGTGTACGAAAAGCGTGTTCCCATTCTTGCCAGCTTCGAAGACAGTTTACGTCGACAGCTAAGGAGACGTCTTCGAGCCAAAATAATGGAACGCGTCTAGAAGACGACGATCATTTATTGGCATCGCGTTTGAAACGGGCGTCACCGAGCCTGATTGAGGTAATGAGGTGTACTATGTACAGGCTTTTCAGCTACCATTTCGTCTACATCTTCTTATACTTTTTTTCTCTTCCTTAAAGCTTCTATGTGTGCCTCGTACCGTTTCCTGTTCCAGTAAGAGATCCGGTCCTATCAATCTGATTCAGGCTTCTATTGCGGTATCAATTATATGGACACTGCAGGCGCATTTCTACCGTCGCCGTGTTGTTCCGTATAACGTCCAAGGGCGATAACTGCGTCGCCGCGCACCGTATGCTGTATGTGCGGGTGAAAGCGTGCGAGGGTGAGCCGACGATGGTGGCTCAATATCGCGTACGCATGGGCGGAAAGCGGGGTGGAAGCGTGCTGTATTCTGTCTCACGCTAGGCAACGGGGGGGGGGGGGGGGGGGGGGGGGTCTACTTTGGCGGCGGCTGCGAATGGCGTAGCCGTATCTTGAAAGCGATCTGCGAAGATTTCAGAGTCGAGGTGCACTGAGGGCTAATAGCTTCGTGTGCGCTTTGTACTCGTCGCTTCGTTAGCGTTAAAGCGAGAAGCAGCACGAAGATCAATTCGCTCGCAGCTCCCGCCGCGCTTTCTCATTCCAGCGTTTTGACAGCGAGTGTGAGCGGTCATCGAGTGAGGTGTGTTCATGTTTTCTAGTGCGCGCGTGACACCATGATTGCTAATTTAGTTAGTGAGCGATTGTTTAGAAGTTTAATCGGCCGATAAAACTACTATCCTTACTTCGTATAGCTGTCCACTAACTTGCTGCATCTTGGGAGCCATACGCGGACTTTGTGACGGTTCCGCTAGATGGCACAGTGCGTACAGAGGTGAGCATGACAAACGGTATAATGCTATCGCATTCCCACATGTAAGCAGTCTTAAGTGTCTCTGCGGAAGTTATTTTTAGCGTCGCTAGTATTCTGAGCCTACTAACCAAATTCAGCACGCTCCTACATTACCGCTACCGCATGGCTCTCCTTAAAGGACATCGCCAACGGTTGGTTTCGAACATGGTTCCCTCAGCACAGTCGCCCCAAGCTCTCCCCGCAGAAATCTCACATAAAACCATTACAATCTCTCTCTCTCTCGTCATCACACCGCAGTGATGCTTTCGTCGTTCAATCGTGATCATGCCGCCGTTGACATGCCATATTCCTCCTTCTATTTCATGGTAATAACATTGTCGCCATTCTGTCGTGATCATGGTACCGTTGTCATGCCATGGTCGTCATTGCCTCCGCGTTATATAGTCATCGTCATGCATTCGTTGCCATATACCGTCGGCATAGTGCCGTCATGTCGTTCCCTCGTCATCCTTCCTGCTTCGTCATGCCATATCATTGTCACACAGTTGTAGTCACCCCTCTGCATCTCCTCAAACCGCCGTCTTCATACGGGTTTCGGCGTTCCATTGACCGATTGACGTCATTTCTTCTTCCTCATTTCATCGTCATTCATGCTGTCACGGTCATGACCGGCCTGGGCGAGCGAGTGTCACAGCAAAGTGAGTCGATCCCGGAGAAAGTGTGTCTCGCATATACCCGAAGCAAGGATAACCTAAAAATCACCTCATGAGGCTCCAAATAAAGGTGCCTGAAATGTCCCTTCAAGAATATGGCGAGTTGCTTATTCCTCGCATGCTAATCGCACTGACCTCAACAGTCATCGTGAAGTGGGCTCTGCCGGAATCTTCTTTTAAGTGAAGCTTTCTTTCTCTCTTCCTTCCCTTTGCGTGTGCTAGCATGTTGTCTTGCACACTGGGCCGCTACCGGAGATAACGCAAGCCCTTGCAGCTCGAGGCGGCAGTTAATGAAGTATACGTAATTGCAGATGGACGCGAGCTCCAAGACAAACATGTCGTCGTCGTCACGCCATCATTCCATCGCCTTCCTTTCATCATCGATAAGAGCAGCGTTCGTCGCCAGCAACAAAAATTCACACAGGAACTCCTCTGGTAGTTGTCTAAGCATGCGTAAGTTGCCAATTTCCACGCAGCCCGGTGTCATTATCAATGGTATGAAACTATATCCGACTAGTATAAACCATTATGCACCCTTATCTTTCGTTATTAGCCTTATCGAACTGGATCCGACCCTTCTCAATCCTAATCGAATATCAATCTTATCGGAATCGATCCGAGTCTTATGAACACTTATCACTCAGTATCAGCCTTATCGCAATCGATCTGGTCCTAAATAACCCTTATTATTTATTATACCTCAAGGGTCCCGTGAGGGAGATTACATGAGGGGACATTACATTACATCTGTCCTTATCAACCGTATCTGGCATGATCCGACCAATATCAACCCTTATCGGCCCTTATCAAGCACATCGGACTTGATAAGACTCTTACCAAACCCTTATCGGTGCTTAAAATTATCAAAATTGTTCCGACTGTTATAAGCCCTTATCACTCCTTTGCCCTGTTCATTGACCACCGCCAACGTTTTCCCTTTCAAATTTATTCTGTTTTATATATTAATTTCTTTATAGCGATTTGTCTTACGTGGCAGATGGACAGACGGACGGACGGGTTTTCTCGATGGGTAGGCATAGAAATGCTTACGCATTTAAAACAAGCTTCGCTTCAACCGATTCCCATATAGCGCTTGGGAGACACATAAATTTAACATGTCGACTTGAGAAATAGTCACTTTATCCACATGCACAGAGATTCTCTTCTGCGCACTTACTCGTAGCATTTGTTCAAACAATGGACTTTTGCTTTTTGAGATTCTTAAGGGACTGCCGGAGCAATAACAACGGACAATAAAGCGGTACTCCGTCGCCTGGGCATTTCGGTCTCGAGAGGCTAAAAATACGTCCATTTTGTGACAGAACGACCGCGTTTTTTTCACCCAGGCATTTCCTCCCGGTCGGTGCTTCGTAGCTGACCAGTCCTTCGGCATTAGCGATGCGCTCCCGGCTACTGCTCGCGACTTTTGCGACGCTCTGGCTCGCCTCCCTGCTCAACCCCGATGCGGCCAGCGCAGCGAACGTCTTCTCGTCGGTGGCGCACATGAACGACCTGATGTCCCTGGAGCGCAGGCTCGTCTACAAGGTCGGCGACTTCCTACACCGCATGGAAACCAAGCTGGGCTACCTGCGCAGGTGAGAGATCGCCATCGTACATACCTCGCTGTGCGCGCTCGTTTAGTTAGGGGTATTCGTGCCTTATTTGGCTGTTTTCGTCGAACGCTTTTCCAAGCCTTATACTTAATTTCTTGAAACGGAAGATTACTTCGAAAGAAATAGATCTGTTCTCTGTCAAATGGTAGCACAAACCAAGCTGACCAGTCTAACTATTTTAACGAGGGCGCGAAATTGCTTAAACTTGGAAACGAACTCGGAAGATTGTATTTCGGACGCTTTATCAAAAAATGTCACAGTTTCGCCCTAAGGGCGAAGCAATGAATGCGATAGCAACACAGCAATCTCATACGAAGTAAGGTGAGCGGCTTTGGTAGCAACAACACGCAGAACTGTTGTCGACGCCATCGGCGTTTTGCCCGCGTTAGCTCTAAATGCGTGCGGCGTTGGTGACTGTTGCTGGAGCCTCTCATATAAATAGGCACTTGGTGCCGCAGCTAAACGTCGCGTCCCTTCCTTCCCCCTCCCCCACGGCCTCTCGCGCGTCTGAAGAAGGCGCGTTTGCTCTACATATATGGTGATTGTAAAGGAGAAACGAGACGCCTAATTCTGCAGCCCTTAAGCGAGCACGGCGCAGAACGCGCGTTTGTTCTCCGCCGTGCGTTCACTCCCCGTGAAAGACGCGCCCCTCGCGCCCTTTCACTCGCACATACAGCGTTCGGCGCGCGGCGACGATTTCATCTCCAAATGACGTCATACGGAACCTCACGGCGACGGCGACGGCGACGGCGACGGCGACGCCGACGGCGACGGCGACGCCGACGGCAGAAATCTGCTTTTGAGTGTCCATATAATTGCTATCGCAATAAAACTTTGCCTCCATCATCGCGCCTTTGACTCGGCGGCAGAGCCTCGCCCTTTCGTAACTCGTGCCGAATTTTCGATCGCAACCGCTTTTTGCCATTCGCTGGCAGCTTTCGCTACTAATATGTCCCGCAAGAAGATTGGCTGGATTTTGTTCTTACGAACAATCCTAGCGCACGAGTTTTTTGTGAACACGGGCCCCGGTCTCTAGTGCGTGACACGTTGCTTGTATGTAAACGCTTCTGCCGTTTTTTAAGTGCGAAGCACCTTATGCGCTCGGGCTGTCGGCGTCTCCTGTCGTCGTCGTCGCGCGTCCCGCGTGCCGAGCGCTCCCGCGTTTGTCGTCGTCCTCTTCCACAGCGGGCTGCGTTACCGCTCATCATTCCAGCGTAGAATTTCACTTCTCCTCTGCTCTGTCATCGTAATGGGGAGGCCGCGTTTACGGGGTTCTGAGCCATTGCTTAAGGCCGTATGACCGCATTAGCGGTGCATCACTGCATGCCTCGCACCTCCCCAGGTTTCACGTTAAGTGGAGCTCCATTTCGCTCAATGGGTCATTTGACACTTACGCATAAAATTTAATTCACCGCTCAAACCGAGCCTACGACTTAACTCGTGCTAACTGTAATAACCAATAAAAACGAAAACAGTAAGAAAGGCATCCATAATGGCCAATTTATGCACACCACACGCCTCCAGGTCCTTGCGTTTCACGGGCTCTCTTAAGGCAGTAGTGCTTTTTTCTTTTTTGAAATCCGTTTCAAATGTACAATGGATGTACAATTCCTTTGCGCCTGATAGTTGTGTACGGAAGTTCATTAGTGCGCCCCATGGATTTTTCTACCTCACATCGCCACTTAACTTTCTTCACTTAGATTCTTCGACACCTACCGAAATTCACACGGGTGCGAGTGGTTTGTGTGCGAAGTGCTGTGCTGACTCAGCGCAATCCCGAATTCGCGAAATACATCGTCGCACACATGCGCGTCGCAAGCTCACGAAAGCTTAGTCAAATCATTAGTTATTCACTGAAAATTAGCGTTCAGCATTCGTCTGGTTCCTCGACAGATTTCCCACTTATATCTACGACCACCGATTCGTCGTTGTCACTGACCATTGCGCGTTCCTTTAGCTGTAAACGCTGAGAGGCGTCCCGCCGTACTGCCCGCTGGAATCTCTGGTTCCATCTTTACGGCATCCGCGTAGTCTATCGCTGCGGTTCATTACCTCCGAGAGTGCGCGCGCTGGCTGGGGCTCCAGCTGATAGACTTTTTGCCGGATGAAAAGGACGACATTCAGTAATTACTGACTCCACTGTATAGAACAAGTTTTGCACCGTAACAGATTGACGGCGTCACCGGCTATGCCTTTCTGTACGTGTCTGAATTTGTCCGCTTCAGGAATGTCCTTGTCGACTTTGTGGGGCAGAGCCTGAATATAAGAGATCTACGGACCCTGATCACGAGAAGGAAATTTACAGTAGAATAAAATTGGGGTTGGAATGCATACAGCGGGCATTCCCAAATCCTGACTGGGAGCTCACCACTGTCGTTGAAAGAAAAGTGTACAATCATTGCATTCTACCAGTTCTAAAATATGGAGCAGGAACTTGGAGGTTAACAAAGAAGGTCGAGAACAAGTTAAAGACCGCACAAAGAGCGATGGAACGAAAAATGTTAGACCTAACTTTAAGAGACAGGAAGATAGCGGTGTGGATCAGAGAGAAAGCGGGGATAGCCGATATTCTAATTGACATTAAGCGGAAAAAAAATGGAGCTCTGCCGGCCATGTAATGCGTAGGATGGATAACGGGTGGACCATCAGAGTTCCAGAATGGCTACCAAGAGAAGGGAAGCGCCGTCGTCGACAGCAGAAAACTAGGTGGGTTGATGAAGTTAGGAAATTCGCAGGTCCAACTTGGAATCAGAAAGCGCAAGACAGGGATAACTGGAGATCGCAGGCCCAGGCGCGGATCCAGGGGGGATGTCCGGATGTCCTGACCCCCCCCCCTCAGATTTCTGCATCGCCCCCCCCCCCCCCCCCCCCCCCCCTGCTGACACGGGGACGGCCCTGTCGCAAAAAAAATATGGCCACCAGCATTTTTCAAAAGTATTTTTCGCGAATACCAGTGGTAGCAGCCATGTAGAAGTAAAGCTAGCTCGCTCACAAGCTTAGTTATATTGCGTAGGGGTGTGGTGTCGCGAAGTTGCCGTAGTTATTGTTTCTCATGAACACCTTGGACCTCCTGGCGCCGGCCGTGCCTTACTCGTCCCGTCGGTGGCGTCGAATGAACGAGGGGACGTCCCTTTTGCCAAGCACGCCGATGTCCGCGCGAGCGCCTTCGCGCCTGATCAACTTAGTTCCCCATTGGGGTGTCATCGGTTGCCTCATTTGCTGTCATCGGTTCCGCGACCAACCTGCTTAATGAAAGAGATCTCTCGCTGAAGTGTTCATATATATATATAACAACTAACAGCCTAACTAAGAACTACGCATAGACAACTTTTTTTTTAACTGTAGCACTCATTGTGATCACAGTTACACGTTGACAATATCCAGTACGAGCACAGTACCGTTCGTACGCTACAAGTTTTTCATTGTAACTTCGCAGTTTTATTGTCGTACATTAAGCATAGGAGGCTCAAGCCCACCGGATCCGTTTATCTGAGTGGGCGTTCTCGCGGAGCGGGGCGAAGCCTCGAGCATGGGCTGCGAAATGGGGGAGCGTGACGTCAGCGGCCAACGCCAGCGCGCGGGCCTAGGATGTCGTCGCGTGGTTAGAGAAATGGGAGCAGATGCGCGCCTTGTGTAAAAGGATGACGTCGCGTGGGAAACAAAACATGAAGACGCTGGCTCGCGCTCACGGCTACTACGCTACATCGTTCTTCTTGTAGGTGGCGTCGTGAGTCTTCACACGCGGTGATTCGCATATCGTAAACAACTAGCGTAGTGGTTGCCGCGTTGAAACGAAGGTGTCTCAGCCGAACACAAAGAATCTTCTTAAGGAAATCAAGGTGTCCCAACAGAACTCCAAAGCCGGACCCGTGCTTACGCATTTATAACGAACCTGCGACAGACCATCCCAAATTTTATTTTAAGAAACAATACAGGCTGATATACCGGGTGTTCAAAATTAAGCTTTATGGTTTTCTTAAAATTAGGCACTGGGAGGCACGTGAAGACCACCTGCGCAAATAAGTTGTGTGGCCAGGGGGACACAAAGTGAGATAATTATCGCTGTCAGCAACCGAATTAACTAAAATTGAATAATTAACTTTTTATTGACTGCAGTAAGTGTGTATGTTTGTATTCAAAAGTTAGAGGCAGTCGTGTTTCTGCACAGTTTCACTTGGAAGAATTCGTCTAGCATGTCTATGCTCCGATATATCCAACTCCAAATTTTAATTGTCGTTCGCATGATTACGCATGCAAGAGAGTGAGGATCAGCGCAAAGCTCCTCCCTGATGTGACGCGGCTGTTGGGTGCAGCGTTTAGTCTGACAACGCGGCGGAGGCATTGGCAAAGATAATAACTGCCCCCCTTCCCCTCACGGCTGGCGAAAAAAAAAAATCGAAGAACCCGTAACCGCTGTCGTAACACGCGACCGCGCAGCCTGTAAAGATGGCGGCAGCTGCCATGCCGAGATAATGGCGCGAGCGGAGAAGCCGGAGGCCAGTGCGCGTGCGTAATGGTGACTAGACGACCGGGCATGGTCCTTGTTTGGGCTACGCAAATAAAGTGACTGCTGATTTACAAGTATTGTAAGCTTTATTGAAATCAAAAGCAACAACTGCACCATCAACAGCAGAAACCTTTTTAGCTATGCTAACGAATATTTCATACTGCCGCTTTAACTTTGGTGTTGTCATGCACAAATCTCATGACAACACTTCACCCATCAAGATGTCAATGCCCTAAAAATGTCCAAAATGCCTCCCTTCCACAGCAACGCAAAGCATAAACCACTCTCGCGTCGAGTCGATAACTCTGCGCAGTGCAATTGAAATTTGGAGTCGGATATCTCGGAGCACGAACACGCTAGAATAATTCTTCCGACTGATACTGTGTAGAAACACGACAGCCTCTAGGTTTTCAATACTGTGAGCGCATTTTGCGCATATCGTCGTCGTCATCTGTACAAACGACTCATCATCTTGTGTGAGCGCTATTTGTGCATATCGTCGTCGTCATCTGTACATACGACACATCATCATCTTTTGTCTCGTGCGGTGCTTCGTCTCTGACTCGGGCGACTGCTCGGAAATAAAGGCATCGCATCGGTCAACGTCTCACAAGTGGTGGAGGTGCTGGGTAGGTGAAGGAGAGCGACCAGAGGAGGTTGTGTACGGTCCGGGAACGGAGGAATCTGGTCCAGGTGTCCTGTCTCGCTCAAAGTTGGCGTAGCCGCGCCTGTCACCTGGGTGACGCCCGGGAACGTAGTAATCCAACCTAGGTGCGCTGTCTCGCTCAAAGGTAGCATAGCCCCGTCGTTCATCCTGCTGACGCCGACGGCAGTAGCGAGAAATGTGGCCGCGAATACCGCAGTAGAAACAAACCGGGCGCGACGACCGCCACGGAGAGTAGTACGGCTGCGCCGGTATGTGTCGTCAGTGTTTCGCCTGCCACATCTTCCGCGTATTGTACGCCCGCAGAAGGCCACACTGGTGCTATTAAGGCCACCTTGAGTGCAGATCTCAATCCGGCCCAGACCAATGCACTCCTCACCATTTTAATGAAGCATGAAGCTTGTTTTGACGTTTCTTCGCGAGGCCTGGGTCAGACCACTGTAACTACTCATCGAATTGAAACAGACGGCTCTCGCATCATTCGCCGTCGCCCGTACCGTGTGTCACCTTCGGAGCGAAAAGTTATAGAAGAACAAGTGAACGACATGCTGACACGCAACATTATAAGGCCTTCAGCAAGCCCTTGGTCTTCTCCTGTTGTGCTTGTTAAAAAAAAAAGGATGGTTCTGTGCGCTTTTGCATCGATTATAGGGCGCTCAACAAAATTACCCGTAAGGATGTTTATCCAATGCCTCGTATTGACGATGCTTTGGATACCTTACAAGGTGCCGAGTATTTCTCGAGCCTCGACTTGCGCTCCGGATATTGGCAGATTCCCATGCATGAGCCAGATAAAGAAAAGACTGCGTTTGCTACACCTGATGGCCTTTTTGAATTTAACGTGATGCCTTTTGGATTGTGCAATGCACCAGCTACGTTTGAACGTATGATAGATACAGTACTCCGTGGCTTAAAATGGAAGACCTGCCTTTGTTACTTGGACGACATTGTCATCTTTTCGTCGAGTTTCTCGCAGCACCTACAACGTCTAGACCAAGTTCTCGCGTGTCTAGCAAAAGCTGGTCTCCAACTCAATACTAAAAAGTGTCGCTTTGCAAGCCGAAGCATTAAAGTATTGGGCCACGTCGTCAGTAAGCATGGCATCCAGCCTGATCCCGATAAAATCGCTGCAGTACTGCAATTTCCGCCACCAACCGCTCTTAAAGAACTCCGCAGCTTTCTAGGACTGGCGTCCTACTTCCGCCGCTTTGTCCGTGACTTCGCCACTATCGCCGCTCCTCTACACAAACTTCTGACTTCGAGCGCGTCCTTTGTGTGGTCGAACGACTGTGAAGCCGCCTTCCAGACCCTCAAACGAGTTCTCACGTCAGGGCCCGTGCTCCGTCATTTCGATGCAACGGCCCCGACTATTCTACACACTGATGCCAGTGGGCATGGAATTGGCGCTGTCCTGCTGCAGCGGAATCAGAAGTCCGAAGAGCAAGTCGTGGCTTATGCAAGTCGTGCTCTTTCTCCTGCTGAGCGCAACTACACGATTACAGAACAGGAATGCCTCGCCATCGTGTGGTCAATACAAAAATTTCGTCCCTATCTCTACGGCCGCCATTTCACAGTTGTGACCGACCATCATGCTCTCTGTTATTTGTCGTCCCTGAAAAACTTGTCTGGACGCCTCGGCCGTTGGGTACTGCGCTTACAGGAATATGACTTCACTGTCACGTATAAGTCCGGCAAACAACATCAAGATGCCGACGCTTTGTCGCGCTGCCCGCTGTCCCCAAACGCCCATGCTTTACCTTCGGTATGCACGTCACCATCTAGCCACACGTCTCAGCGCACGCCCAGTAGCCCGGGACAGTCAGTTGCCTCAGTTGACTTTCTCCCGTCTACTGACCTCGTCTCACTCCAACGTACTGACCCATACTGCCGTACGCTGATCGACCGACTTACTGGCTTGGCACGACCCCCCAACAGTCGCTTAAGACGACAACTTTCGCGTTTTAAGCTTCAAGGTGGAGCGTTATTTCGATCAATCTACCATCCTTCCGGTAACCGGTGGGTGCCAGTAATACCTCGCTCACTTCGACTCCAAGTATTGGAAGCATTTCGCGACGACGCGACGGCTGGCCACTTGGGCTTTCATAAGACCTACGACCGCATCAAAACGCGTTGTTTCTGGCCGGGCCTTTCCACCACAGTCGACAAATACGTTGGCTCCTGCGCATCATGCCAACACAGAAAACGCTCGACATCCCTTCCAGCCGGTCCTCTGCAGCCTCTACCATGCCCGTACACCCCCTTCGAAATTGTGGGCATAGACTTGTATAGACCCCTCCCACTCACGCCCGTTGGTCACCGCTGGATCGTTACCGCAGTGGATCATCTAACGCGCTACGCTGAGACAGCGGCTCTTCGCTCTGGTACTGCCTCCGAAGTCGCCGAGTTTTTCGTGCACGGAATCGTTTTGCGCCACGGCGCACCTCGTGTCCTCCTGAGTGACCGTGGCAAGACGTTCCTATCGCATGTCCTCCGTGAAGTCCTTCAGGCCTCGGACACCATCCATAAGACCACATCATCGTACCATCCGCAAACAAATGGTCTTACGGAGCGTTTTCATCGAACTTTGTCTGACATGATGTCAATGTATGTTCGACCCGATCACGCCAACTGGAACACCATCCTACCTTTTGTGACGTTTGCGTATAATACTGCCGTCCAACGTACAACCAATTACAGTCCCTTCTTCCTGGTGTACGGTCGTGCGCCGTCTTTCGTCTTGGACACTACACTCCTTTCAGCACCTGCTGCTCCATCCGCGTCTCTTCCTGAGGAATTTGCCGCTCGCCTCTCCCGGTGCCGTGAACTTGCCCGCGCCAACACCGCTATACCATTCAGGACAAAAGGAAAATTCGCTATGATGCGACGCGTCGCGTTGCTTCGTTCCGCCCAGGCGACGAAGTTCTTTTGTGGAGACCTGTTCGCGCACCGGGGCTCTGTGAAAAATTTCTCCACAGATATCTCGGCCCCTACACCGTTTTGCAACGAACTTCGGCCGTTAACTACAGCGTCACTCCTGTCAGCTCAGCTACTGACCGCCGCCGCCGCACTACGGAAATCGTTCACGTATCTCGCCTGAAACCCTACATTCGCCGTACCTACCCTTTCTAGTTTGCGGTCTTGCTGACCGCTTTCCTGAAGGGGGGAAGTTAGTGTGAGCGCATTTTGCGCATATCGTCGTCGTCATCTCCACAAACGACTCATCATATTGTGTGAGCGCTATTTGTGCAAATCGTCGTCGTCATCTGTACATACGACTCATCATCATCTTTTGTCTCGTGCGGTGCTTCGTCTCTGACTCGGGCGACTGCTCGGAAATAAAGGCATCGCATTGGTCAACGTCTCACAATACAAACATACCCACTTACTGCAGTCGACAAAAATAATTGTTCAATTTTAGTTAATTGGGCTGCTCACAGCGATAATTATCATCTCACTTTGTGCCCCCCTGGCCACATAACTTATTTGCACAGGTGATCTTCGCGTGCCTCCCAGTGCCTAATTTTAAGAAAACCATAAAGCTTAGTTTTGAACAACCTGCATGATCAGGCACAGCCGCCAAGCACATGGCTGTATTGGGTAACGTCCTTTTCCTATAAGCACGGAGAAACCGTACCTGGCTTCGCTACAGGTCTTCTTCCTCTTTCTGGGGTTTTACGTGCCAAAACCAGTTCTGATTATGAGACACGCCGTAGTGGAGGGCCCCGGATTAATTTTGACCACCTGGGGTTCTTTAACGCGCACTACAACGCAAGCACACGGGCGTTTTTGCATTTCGCCTACATAGAAATGCGGCCGCCGCGGCCAGGATGCGATCGCGCGATCTCGTGCTCAGCAGCGCAATGCCTGAACTGACTGAGCCACCACGGCGGGCTAGATGGCGCGAGGTAACACTCGTTTTCATGATGACAGTGGCGGCCGGGGAATAAAAACAGCGCGAACTTCTTGGCAATAAATACAAAAAAAGAAGAAAAAAAAAAGTGATTTGCCCTCTCAAGCCTTGTAGGTTACAGGTGCTGCTCTAGCCGTATAAAACGCGGGTTTATCGTGAGCAGAAACGGTGAATTTCGGTAAATGATAAAGGCTACTATCATCATCATCATCATCATCATCATCATCATCATCATCATCATCGACAGAAGCTGACCCCCCCCTCAGAAAAAACCTGGATCCGCCCCTGCGCAGGCCTTCGTCCTGCAGTGGGCATAAACATAGGCTGATGATGAGGATGACAGCTCTGTTGACCTCTGGGTGCGAATTGCGAGTTCTTTCTTGACCGCGCTAGTTGTCGTCCGATAGGTTTCCCAAATAGATTGCGTAAGTGCTTCATGCAGACATCCCAGATTCCTAACTTTTCATCAAGCGTATCGAACCAGAGTCGCGCAGTCTGCCCCAAATAGAAATTGACACTCATACGCGTTGTCGTCGGGTCCCACTTGTTTTTGCTGACGCGCTCATACATAGGCAGCCATTTATCGATGTCCACTGAGCTTGCGCCGCTGCCTGTGCCGGGACTACGAGGATCCAAGAGAATGACCGGTGACGGGCCTTGTACACGCTGGGTAGCTTGGTCGTTGGTTGTGGGGGTAGCAACGTGCCGTCCGCTGCCACGATCCAGTTCCCGGTATTGTAGCGAGCTGCCCCCGCACTTCCCACAAAGATGTTACCGGGAGAAACTATATCATAATGATCAGCCTATGTTTATCACCACTGCGTGACGTAGGCCTCTTCAAGCGATCTAAAATTAACCCTGTGTTGCGCTAGCTTATTCCATCTTACGCCTGCAATTTTCATAATTTCATCACCCCACCTAATTTTCTACCATCCGCTACTGCGCTTCTATTGTTCCACAGGCTATCTGCCCTACGCATTACATGGCCTATCCAGCTCAACTGCTTTCTCTTAATAGCAACTAGAATATTGGGTATCCCCGTTTTCTCTCTTATCCACACAGCTGTCTTCCTGTCTCTTAACGTTAGGCCTCACATTTTTCGTTCCATCACTCTTCTCGCGGTTCTTAACTTGTTCTCGATCTATGTTAACTTTCTACCTCACATGTTAGCACCTTTAGAATGCAACGATTGTAAACTTTTCTTTTCAACGACACTGGTAAGCTCCCAATCAGGATTTGCTAACGCGTACCTGTATATATTTGCAAACAGCCCTTATTCTACCTCTTCTGATTCTTTTGTCCTGTCCTTCCTACCTGTTCTTTAGGTCCTCTTCCCATCACGCTTTGCTTGTAGACAGAAATTCCCTTTCTTCCTTTATTTTCTTCAAATTAAGGCAGCAAGTCGCGACTACAACTGAAGCTTGATTTAAAGAAATCGATGGGACCCAGAATTATTTTGTTAAATTGAGAGCTTCGGTAAATAGACCAAAATAAGCGTAAAGTTTGCCTGCGTGGGCTCAGTCAGCAGCACGCGTAATCAGTTATCATAAACAAAAAACCACCGTAACCAAAGCAGGTTTCAACTCTGCTTAGACATAGGCTCCCTACTTAGACGGAGCAGCTGGCGCCATCTGGTAGAGCCAACGTTGAGCTTGCAATGTTGAGCACAACCGGACTGAAGCGCGCAGAGTAGGTGCACGTTTCGTGTGGATACTCCTGCGCGCAGTGCGTCTATAGTTCACGTATATGACTTATTGTATTAAAGCATAGTCACCTGCCATCTACTGCTTCCTTTCCCTGCCTCTCCCTCTTGCTCCGATAAAGAGTGGTAGACCAGAGACAAGTTCACTCGGTCGACCTTTCCCCCTCTCTCTTCATAAAACCTTCTCCTACTCCTCCAGCTCAACTGGGTGCTACTGCTCAGACCCTGCAACGAATAGTTTCGTAAAAGGAGAACGGCCCCGTCTGAAACTGCCATGATAATGCTTTTACCGCAGCACTATGTGGATACATTTCGAGGCATTTTGAACACAACCCGTCTCCCCTGATCGATTTATTTAACCATTGTTTCCCATCCAGAAACTTTGTTAAATATTGCTGGCGTTGAGTTCGCATCGGTGAATCGAGGTGTTCATCCCATTGGGCTCTATGAGTATTTGACGGTGGATTTCGAACGGAACTTCGTTAAATCGAAAGTTTCGTAACATCGCGTTCGTTGAATCTGCAGACATGAGCGTACCACACTATCCTCTATCGACTGCAGCTTTCTGAACGACTACTACGAGACGACGGCGTCCAAAGACCGGCAGCTGACGCACTCTGCGGACGAGCACGAGTACGACACCCGGACGGCCAGCCCCATCGACGCGTACAACACCATAAAGCGCCTGTCAGTGGACTGGAACGAGATAGTGCATCACTTCAGGGAGCCCGACTGGATGGGTGAGTATTCCATTTGTTGTATTTATTTACAGGGGTCACTGTACCAGCTTTACGTAAATAAAGCCTTCGGCGGGAGTGGGCGAGACGAGTCATGCTCACTGTGATAAAATTGAAAAGCTAAGGAAGTGCAAACTAAAGAGTCTCGAAGGTCTCGCCTATAGCAAGCAATGGTGATGCGTGTTTCACAGTAGATAAACAAAACGCGAGCATAAAGCACGAGCCAAAGATAATAAAAAAGTAAGGACAAGAGAGTACGAACGAAGCATAACAACATAGCAACATTGCTCATTGCCAAACGAAAAAGAAAATAAAATGCAGGAAAGAAAGAAAATGCAGAAAGACCATGCAAAACACGAAATTACTTCCGATGGAGGAATTATTATTTAAAAACTCTAGTTTTGGTATTTCATGGAGAAGGGTTAGTGTGAGAAAGGCAAATCGTGCCTGTAGCAAGCTTCTTAAAAAATCACCAACTAAAGCATATAAACAGCACGCATCGTTTCCTGTTATGCAACGTCTCCAAGGTGATGCTGCATAGCACAAGTTAAACGTATTAAAAAGCTACCACGAGCAAAAAAACTTTATTTTTTGCGACAAGCGGGGCGCCTTTAGAGTATTGGGGTAAAAGGCCTTGGCTTCATGCGGGCGGCAGATTTTCAACGAAAAAGAAAAAATAACGTACAAGCACTAGGCCGGGAAAACAGGTGAACGCAACTGTCCACCGCCACCGCAACCGTGCGGCAGACAAGTGGACGTGCCCCCTCAAGTCTTTTACGACCTTTTGATGGCGCGAGACACGTTTTGCGATTGTGTTCTCTACCTCATCACCAACAGTGAGCGTGAGCCACGGGCGTCGTCAATTCACTCGATGGGCTACTCTGTGGATATTGATGCTCCATGAAGCACTATACACCCGTCCGAGACTTGCGTATGCAGCATTGTCGAAACGATGCGGCCGACTATTAAGCGGTGCTGGAGTGTATATCTCTATTTTCGCTAATGAGTAACAAGCGCGTAATTCGGTAGATGTAGGGCGGACGATTGAGGAGGGGCATACCTGCTTCGGTAACGTGATTTTCAAAACCCCCACTCTTTTGCCTCTCTAGGAAAAAAATAACAAATACGAATAAGTACGCGCCTTGATCCGATGATCGAAGGCCTAAGACAGACTGCAGGAATGCTCCAAAGAAGTGTCATTGGCCGCAGCAATCGCGTAGCATTTGATGACCCAACAAGAACCCAAGGCGTGCTAAAGCGCAGGGTATTGCCAAAAGGCGGCTGTCATTTAGACCATCCTATAGTGTATGCCTTTGCTTCCGTTAACGAAAAGCGGCAACTTAGGTCAGCAGACCTGCAAGGACGCCTCAGGTAGGAGTTGAAAAAGAAAAAAGAACTTATTTCGGTAAACTTGTCTAGTCACTCACATTTTTCCCCTCCTTTAAGCTAGGTCATCTGTAGCGCAAGCTTAAGGCTGTCCGCAGCTCAACGCTTTGTCTCAACGTTCTGTCCATCCATGCCCTCCCGATTCAAGCAAAAAAAAAAAAATCATATGGCCAGCAAGCAAGGTTAAAATAGTCATAAGAGAGGGAGGGAGAACAGCGGTCTGGATGGGATAGCGAACGGAGGCAGGCTGTTATTAATTGCCACAAAGCAGTAAAAATGGGGTTGGGCAGGTGGTGTGATGCAAATAGGAAAATGCACAGGTACAGATTGCAGGCGCAAGACAAGGTTGGAGGTCGCTGAGAGATCCCTTATCCCTGCAGTTGACATAAATAATAATAATGATAATAGAGCATAATAATATTAAGAAGAAGAAGGAGAGGAGGAAGAATATTGATGATTATAATGATGATTCAGCAAGATAAGCGTTGGATATGTTTGTGGATAAATTATCGAGTTCCAATGCCTTAATTCTTCCTTGCAAATTGGCACTGTATACAACGGCCATACATTGCGTGGCTATCCCCAGCCGAAAGCCGATGTTTGAAGTTCATTTTGAGCTTTTATAAATGCTATCTATTATCTTTTTTTTTCATAACAAGATAACGCAGTCACACTGTGTGCGAACATCATCGGGAAACAGCGCAGCTCTCGTTTTGCGAACAGCCGCGGTCGTCTTTGTTTCCCGAGCACGAAATCATGGCGCGAGCTGCCTCGATCGCGGCCGTGCAAAGTCGTTGGCTTGATCGAGGGCTTGTATTGTATAACATTTTCTATTTGAATACAATCCCAGTTCTAGTGTCGTACTCCATACACTGCTTTCGCCCTGACATCATGGTGGTCATGCTACGTTTCAAATTTCTGAGCTTCGCTAACGACTCGGCCTCCCTTACTTCCGCGGAGTCGGACGGATGTGGTAACAAGTAACTAAAAAATTCGAGGACACCTAAGTGCTTCTTATGAGTTGCGAATGCGAAAGCACTAATGTCCAACTGAACGCCGCTGAGCGGTCCTTCAAGTTTTGTGCTGGGAGTCATCAAAATCCTGCAAATTATCCAACATGATGCCATGAACACTGGCACATTCCACACCCGTGCACAAGTTATGGATTTCAAATACTTAGTTACACGTTACCATATATAATAAACAAGTTTAAAATCACGCAACAAAATGTAACCACCCCCTTTTTCTTTTAAAAGCAAGTAAGAACTTTTTATTTTTCTTCCTGATGCAATATAATATTGCTTCAGAGAGTGCCGTTTTAAGAAAGCTAAAAGTGTACTAATAATAAATGCCTTGCTGTATTATCACTTTTGCTACCCTACTCTACTGCTTTTTATTGCTTTTTTCTGACGACGCTATAATTATCTGTTGTCAAATCCGTGTACTCTGTGTTTTCTGCCCTGCACTGCCAACTTCAAAAAGGACATGGGAGCTTTGTCAAGCTGCTTTTTAGCGGCTTTTACGACCACACGCCTCAAACACGTATGTAAACATGCGTGTTGGAAAATAAATTCAATAGCTCAATAGTTCAACAGAGTAATGTTTTGGAGTTTTGCTGCGGGATATGTTATCGAGTTTCGTGATTAAATTATTAGAGGTTATTTTTTTGTACAGTTTCTACGTCATCATGTTGACTGTAGACAGGAATAATTTCGACGATATTACGAAGAAATCAAGAACGCCGCATGCCACCGTGCCGGCTTCCGAGTGCGAGACAGCGGCACCCGCACGCACGCGTCACGCGACGAGACAACCCGTCTCGCCCCGCGGCGTCGCGTCGCCGTATCTGCTCCGTCGAGGAGCACTGGTGACGTGGCGTCGCGGCAATGCCCTCTCCCCTTACGCAACACCTGATACGCCAGCACTCTAGCAGGGGTTTCGATTCGCCCGCTCTGCTCCATCGAGGCGCACTCGTGACGTGACGTCTCAGGCAATGAGAATTTAAGTGCCGCTTTGCTGCTGCAGACGCCGGATTTTCCGCTCAATGGTCCATTTGATGCTTTCGCATCAAAAGTGTCTGGTCGAGGCCAGCGAGAAAGGCGAAGAGGCGCCTTCGTTGCGCGGAGAGCAGTGTAAGCGCTTCTGTGAGGTTCAACTAAATGGTGCAGCTCTAAGTAGCTGGCATGTAAATTTGTGCCAGATTTCAGATTCTGCCCCCCCCCCCCCCCCCTGAGGCCACATAGCGCGTACAGACGCGTAAAAATTGATTGAAGTGACCTTGTGCGCACTTCACGGTGGCGAAAGCGTAAGTTTCGGTCTGTTGAAAAAAAAAATGACGATTACAGAATGCCTCATTCGCTGGGTGTAACGTCTCGTAGGGACACTCTCGGGCTATTTAAGGCACCTTATATTCAAGAGCTCCGGATTAATTTAGAACTCCCTGGTGTTCTTTAGCGACTGCCTAAATCCAAGCACACGAGCTTTTTTTCCTTGCATTCCGCTGCCGTCAAAATGCGGCCGCCGCGGCGGGGATTCGAACCCCCGACTTTGTGCTCAGCGACAGAAACACCCCAACCACCGAACTATACCGCGGTGGACGTTGATGTCCAGAGCTAGTTCGCGGCGGGAGTATATGTTAAACCGCATACGTGTTTACATCAGAGTTGGTGTGGTTATGTTACTCGTTCTTTCCCGCAATATCCTGAAGCGTGCCTGCTTTACCGTACTGCAACAAGTAACCAGAGCTGGTGTGCTTGATTTCTCGTGTTTCGTCCCTCTCAAATGGCAGAGATCGAGAGGCTGATGGTGGAGTCGAACAGCACGTTCCCGCGCCAGAGCGACCTGTTGGACGCCGGCGAGGCGCTCATCCGCATCCAGAAGACTTACCGGCTCAACCTCACCGACATGGCCAAGGGAGTCATCATGGGCCACAAGGCGACGGCGCAGCTGACCGGTACACATGCCATAACCTGGCCATCGATCTATTCTTTCGCACATACCTCATAAATAAATTTAACGTTCCCATGGCATCGAGTGAAAGAGACTATTTTCTCGCGTTTTAATTTTTAGCATTGCATCACTTATATTTGTAAAAAAAGATTTCCTCGTTGAGTTACTGAACTCTGTGATTCAAACGTCTCCCAACTAAGAGAATACTACGATACAGAAGCAGGTTTTCTGCAATTTTTGTATATCTCGTTTCCATTTGTGTTGACGTTTCACTTTTCTTTCATTCTGGATGGACAAAGTAAACGTACAGGGGTTTTCGAGGATTGAGCCCGGTTGGATGTGCCGCTACAAGTCACCAGAAAATGGGTAAAAAAGATCAGAGAAGGAGAGACGACGTAACCAAGTCAGCATACGTTCAATTTTTCATCCCCATATCGCAGGCCCTCACTCCGAGTTATTGGCATCATAAACCGCAGCGTCGCTGCGTAAATCTTTGCATCATCAGCCTATGGTCGGCTAGCGAATGTCTCAACATCGCACTCTGTGGACGTACGTATTATGCGACGATCGCCTCGGCGATCCTGTCGCCTTCGCGTGACGTAGCACTTAGTCAGCCAATCAGCTCATCCGATTTTGCTCAACCAGCCAATGAACGCGCTCCTGACGGCGATAGCAGCGCCGAAAGTGATTGTCGCAGAATACGCCCCGTGTGATAGAACTTTTCATCCGGCGGGGAGGGAAGGGCGCGCAGAGAGTCTTTCCTCCTCTCTGGCTTGTGCAAGCCGGCGCCGGCGCTGCTTCAATGTGTTGCCATCGCGTGTTGCGGAACAATTTGCAGATGCTTTAGCCCGCTCTCGGAGAAATTGACGCGATGTCAGTTCGTATAAGGTCGTCAACGAACCACTACCTTTCAGGGCAGCTTTAACTACAGCATGAGGAAATGTCTCTTGGCTGCGCAAACATGCGACGAGCATCAGCAGCCGTGGTGTGTGTGTGTGTGCGTGTTGTGAAGTCTCTTGGTTGTATCGGTGTTACTTTTACTTGACGAAGAGCAGCGGTGCATGCGAATTGCCGGTGGGAACTGGAAAATTATTTTCACTATCTCGACGCTTGGCGAGGAAAGTAAAACATAAGAGTGCATGATCGTGTACGGCCAAGGCGATGCAACCCTGAAACACCTAAGCGCCAAATGTTATACAATATTTGCGTCAGCCACTGGCATTGTTCTCATGCAGTTCAGGTCTCACAATAACAATGATAATTCTACAATCACTATAGCATGTTGAAATAGCAATGCTATGTCATGTCTACGCTAGCCACCTGTATCAGGCCGATGGCGTTGCTCAACACAGTGATCACTGCGGTTGGTAAACCATGATTCATGTAAGCTTTGTGCTTCGGCAATGCATTTTAGCCCTACAATGCAGTAATATCCAAAGGGGATCGCATAAAAAAAACCTGACGGCTGTTTGTGAGGATACAATTACCAAAAGACGAGTGACTACATCGCATGGAGAACGGTACGAAAAAAATCGCAAAAAAGTACTGGCTAACGGGCGCAATAAGACCTCGCATGGTCATGACGAAAGCTTGGGCCTTGCGCTATATTCTATATCTATAAACCTATAATGCAGCATCTAGCCCGGCTTCGCACAATAGCACCGTTCGCAGACGGTCGATCGACCACTCGACAAGTGCGATTCACACTGTACGGTATGAAGCTCTTACTAACCGAAAATTTTATTAGTGGGCGGAAACCTCATCCAACTGCAACAAGCGAGGTAGTCGCACAATGTATATTAAGATAACATTTTGAACGCTTTTCAATGTAAACAGCACAACTTATTTTGTAGCAGAACTGGCCCCACACTGTTCGGATCGCCAGATGTTTCATAACTACTCATTGCTGCTAAACCACAACTTCGAACTACACAGAAAATTCTGCAGTGAGGTCACATTAGTGAAATCAATTTTCAGGAGTACACAACTGATCTCAGAGACGGACTGCAAGCTCAAACATGCGCGCACATGTAGCGCTTGGTGTTCCGTGCACCTTAACGCCGCTGAAACTCTAGCCATTCTGGTTTAAATCACTTCAGTACGTCCCACAGAACCATTTCCAAGGCAGGAGACTCCACATCATTAGAACCAGACGGGGCGACGCGAAAACAATCGCCATAAATTGCCGCCGAGCGTATACCTGACATACAACACGGAGCGCTCGTCCAAGACACCTTGCCCACTGCCCAAAGATGGCGCCACTGCCTACAGAATATGGCGGCGCCCATAAACAAACAGTACATAAGAATTTTCTTATTTGGGAGACATTGTGACTGCTGTTAAACCAAAAATAACGTAGGATGTTTAGCAGTATTGCAGTTGTCGCATTGCATAAACTGGCCTCTGCAATGCAGGGTAAGTATACAAATCCTCAGGAGAGGTTAGGGTCTCTAAGCATATACTAAAAAAAGACAATAAACTGGCGCTGAACAAAAGAAAGGTAACAAGAAAGAAAAAAAATCAACTTTGCCTTCCTCTTTTTACCTCCGATATGCAGCGCGAGACTGTCTGTACTTCGGCCAACTGCTGTACAGCAAGTCTGACTTCGAGCATGCCACCAAATGGTTCGAAGAGGCACTCACGAGGCTGAGCCTCGAGAAGCAGCCGTCCATCACGCCAAAGACGGTGCACGCTTACCTCGCCAGCAGTCTCGAACAGGTAGGCCCCACTAGATCAACAGGTGACTGTGACTGTGCTCGCATTAGCAAGAAACACGATGTCGGGATCTCCTAAAGGGACCTGCGGCAAAAGCTGAAAATTATAATCGTTATTATGATTTACAAACGTCAGAAATACGAAGAAAAACGGGATAGCAATTGTCTCCTGAGAGGGACACCACACCCACCTGGTTGAAGAGGAGAGAAAAAATGGGAGAAAGCGATGAAGGAGATAAAGGATGAAAACAGAGAGGAATAAACGACACATCAGACAGTCAAACGCAGAGTACCAGCGTTACAGACTTGAGTCCAGTTCCGTGGTTGACAGGAATTCTAGTACAGCTTTGTGATCCTCACATCGAGTTGAAACACGAACTTTTGGAAGCAAGATATCATAAAACGCAGTTCAAGCAAGATGAAGTTGTTGAAACATGCTCAGCAGCACACAGCAACAATCGAGGACAGTTGGACAGTTTAACAGCAAGTTCTGAAGCGTTTTGCTGGAGTCAGACATTTTCGGATACACACAAAAAAGAAGGAAAGAAAGAAAGGAAGAAAGAAAGAACGCCGTTTTCTAACAGACTGTTATGATTTTGGAGCTAAATCAGCCATTGGATCACGAAGAAAATTGTTCCCAGCAAATGCGCTCTTAGTATCCCACAAAGTTCCACTGAGTGCTACATTTGTTTGCATATATGTTTTACTTAGTTGGTGCAATCTGTGCAGAATGGGATTAACATGTTACACTTATGTGGAAATACATCAAGAGTGATATACACTAACAGTGGCGAGAAGTTGGACAGGAGGAACAGCCGATGCTCATGGTGTGTTCGTTCCACAGTGATTGTAAATAGTAAGTGTAAAACTTTTTATAAATATGTTCCACTTTGGGCAACTTAGCTTTAACGTGCAAGAAAGCGTGAAATGGGTTAATATTTTGGTCAAAATCAAGCACATTTTGCACCAACACCGTTTTCGTCACGGTTGTTAACATTTTTGCTTAACTTAGAGTTCTGATGTGCTAACCATCGGCGAAGTGACTTCCTTTCTCGCTAATCTTGTCGCGACAGCTTCTTGCCACTGCGCAACCAATTCTCACCACAACTGAGCAAGTGCTGTGAATCTTATTCCTGCAGTCATTTTTTGTGTGGTTGCTTGATCGCTCCTGTGATGTCAGTGCGCATATGCATTTATTTGGGACTGAAACATACACAACGTTTATTTAGAACCGTAGGCAGCTCGAAAAAAAACAAAAAAAAAATAAGCCGATTATCGTGGACGATGTGGCACATGCGCGCCTGAAAATTAGACTTGCTTAATAAGGTTTTCTACCTTCTGTAACCGCTTGTCTAGATAATGACAGTTGTAACTAAGCGTCCGTGGCATGCGTTTGAACTCTCTTTAGCTTGTTAAACGGCTCTGGCAAATATGTTTCTCAGCTCTGTCATATAGCTAGCCTCTCTACTAGCATTAGCTGCGTTCATTTAGATCACTCTAAACCGTTCATGACATCTGCAACTCTGAAAGAGATCCCTAGATTGAAGACACTGCAACAAAGCTTACTTTCGAAGTTCTTGATCTCATGGGTGTAATGTGAAATATAAAGAGACATTTCATGTAAATTCGAAGCAGTAAGGCTGTTTGAGCGGGATGAGTTGTGAGTTTAATTAATTATATAAGACCTGAACTATTTTTACCACTTCTAATCTATTGTGTAAATAACTAGGCACATTTCTCTCGGCATAGATTACCAGTTTTTTTATCGCTTTCCCCTTTTACTCTGAGTGAACTAACCAAGACTTCGACGAGCTTTCGTGAGGCCTGGTAATTCCTTATAAGAAATTAGAGGGGTTGCGGTGATGCACAAATTCAAAAGTTGACGGATCGCAATCCCGATGGGTTCCTTGTTTCCAGCTCAGTAGATAGTACGTCGTCATCACTTGAAGTAGCAGCGCCAGCGACGACGACTAAAGTTTGTCTTGGTCACTCACCACAGAGTGTTTTTTGTTTTTTTTACCATTAAGCCCAACACGAGGCATCATCTCCAATAAAGTGGTCTGTATGCAGTCTAATCATTTCTTATGTTTTCTGCACAAGTATACGAAATGTACTCTGTATTCTTGTACAATAATTTATTGAGAATTACATGAAAAAGGCGCCCGATGTGGGTACAAAATGATGTAAAGGCCGCATTGAAATGTTTCAGTAAATATTTCTCATTCGTTGACGCATAAAACTACGCGCAGCGCAATTATTTTAACCCTGCCATGAGTCTGATATGTTCAGTCTTGTCTAGCTGGAGGAACAGCAGCGGCTGCATGAAGAACAGCGCTACAGCACGGGTAAGTGGCACTATTACGTCATAGTTTTATTGATTGAAAAGGGGCCTTGCAACACTTCTCACTGATGCAGATCTGTATTTGTCTGCGCTTTCCGGTTCAGTCGTCAGAACGACGTTCGATCAGGAAATGAATGGGATTATATTTTGTTGTTGATCTCTCCACCATATGAACGTAATCTGTGTTATTATCATCTTCAATATATATGTTGCTACAGAAGAAATATAGAGTAGCTGACTTATATACCTACCTGAATTCAATTTATATTAAAACGGAACAAAAACCCATTGATAAAAATAAGGTTGGTTTTTATAAAATCCACTAGTCCAAAGTTTGTAAATAAGGGAACTCGGCATACTTATTCACGGAAGCGGAAGGAACTTACTTTTTAATATTAACTGTGCTAGCTAACGCAAGCTAACTACCCGACTATGGGAACTCCTCAGCTTTTAATGTTTTTTGCCGGTGGTCTTCTGAAGATGTTCTGACCTCCTCCATACCAATCAGTCCCCTGCTTGCATTACAGGGAGGCAAAACATATACAGGGTGTTTTAGCGAACACTTTCAAAAATTCTTAAAGGTTGCCTGTGGCAGATAGCACAATTCTAGTTCATGAGCTGGTCTACTCGAAGAGGCGGACATTACTTGCACAAGAAATTGAAATTCATGACCGACTAATCAACAAAAAATAGCTAATTAAGCTTTTAACTAATTACCTGAGGGCCCGTATTGCAATTTGCAAATTGTAGCCATGGAGTTCGCAAGGCGGATTCACTTGGAACGAATTCTCGGAATGACACCAGTTTCGAGATATTAATTCCCAAATTTTGGGGAGAAATCCATTGGCGTTCCAGTTAGTCTCTCAACGAAACGTCGCTTTAGGCATTGAAGCACAAAATTGAAGAAAAAAATAATGCAAAATCTCCACTGGAGTTATCTAAGTGTACGTAAGCATACCCCCAAATTTCATTTGGCCCACCTCAAACTTATGTTGGACCAGTCCTAAATTTCAAGTTCGCCCACTCCCAAATTTAAATTGGGCCGTCCCTAATTTCAAGCTGGCCCGCCCCCAAACTTATGTTGGCAACCACCCAAATTTCAAGTTATCCCACAGTCAAATTTCAAGTTGGCCCACTCCCAAATTTCATGTTGGCAAACTCCCAAATTTCAAGTTGGCCCACGAGCAAATTATAGTTGCCTCACTCCCAAATAAACTTGGCCCAACCCTAAATTTTAAGTTGGCGAACCCTCAAATTTCAGTTGGCTCACCCCCAAATATAAGGTAATCCACCTCCAAATTTCAGTTGGCCCACCAATAGTGTAAGCCTTACCATGCATTTTCTATGCAGCCCTATGTGAAACCGTGATAACGTGCAGCTGTACTTCGCATCTCTGTGTGGAAAGCATAATTAGCAGCATGGCGAACTAGCCCTGGACATCATCATCATATATCCCGATGTATGCCTGTGGGTATTCTTCGCGATAATATTTTTTTGTTTAATTTGTCCCCTTTCGCTCATAAAACTAACAATCTCTACATTTACACTATTATAACGATTAAATGTCTTAACTTGGCAAATTACATATTTTTGTACAGATACAAGGCATTGCACTTTCCACATGACGGGGCTGGGAAACTCACCAAAGAATGCTTATGCATTAAAAAAGAAACCACGGTAAATTTCGAAAAGAAAAGGGAAACATAAGTGTTACATGGTCCCAATAAATTGTCTGGTTGTGATTTGAACTTATGCCGTTCGTGTTGCTTCTGTTACCGTACTTATGCATTGGTGCAATGAAGAACCTTACGCTGAAGTCAGTCCGAAGATACCCAGCCTTGCAATGCCCTACGCCGAAGGATACCTGGAAACGTACAACAACCTCTGCCGTGGAGACAAAATCCGGGTGAGCTGCTTTGAAACTTACTTGTTGCGTGCGGATTTTTTCCTGGTTTCCTTGGCATTCGCGCTTACACCGTCTTTTGTCACTGTGATCAACGCTGTGTCATTGCCCCATTGAAATGAATTCGCCAAGTAAAACCGACCTAAACAATTCGTGCCAGCCAATACGAAAGGCTGGAAAATAGGTCATCGGAATAAAGCACGCTTTAGTAAGCGACATCGCGTTATGGCCACGCAAATGATAAGGAGTAGAAACGCACAGAAAAGAGCTAGGGATGGCAGTTTCTGAGAATATTGCAGTACATTCTTAACCAAAGTTTGGTACGACCTGTACAAAGGTAGTAAAGGTTTGTCTCATGAGCTGCTCCAGTTGTCTGTAACGTTTTTAACAGCAACTGCAATGGTATGTAATAGTTCTAGGCAGCTTCCATGCTTTCAAAGCTGCGATGTCATCAACAGTCTGTTACAATTGCTGAAATGCACCGTTTAAATACTGTAATATATGCGAATAAAAAGTTTGTGCATCGTGATGCCATCTGTTTTATCGCCTGGTGGTGGTTACCGTATAACAAAGGGCGGAGGACAGATTATAGGTGGTCCCCAGTGTGTGAACAGTAGCACTCTACAGTGTACCAATGTTGCGAGGAGCTTGGTCCCACCTCTGTTCAACCATGCAGATAAGCCTGTAGCGCAACTGTGTACGCACACACACCGGCATACGCGCACCCTCTCTTGAGAGCACCTCTCGACCAACTCTGAGCACTCCTGCTCAGCTCTAAAGGTTGGTGTTCCTAACATTAAAAAGCCTTGGTTGTCCAACTTTCTCTATTTGCTCTATTTTCCTTTGTCAGCTTCACTAGGTAAAGTTACTAGCTCAAGCAATAATCAATTCATGCGACTAACCTTTACTGATAATCATCGGCGGCTGAACTAATGAAGCCTTTGCCCGGTGGCCAATGTTGAAATAAATTGCTACCCTGACGAATTCAACTGATCTTGTCCAGCCGCTGCTTCACGGCCGCTGGATAAAAACTTTTTCATATCTAGCGGCCGTGGCAGGTTGTATGCCGAGGTTTTCATCAATCGGCCACTGTTCTTCAATTGAAACAGAGTCCTCCTATACGTTATTCAAGTGTCCATGGCTCCCGTGAGCCTTTTATCTTGTTTCGGTTTTACTAGCGAATACTAAAACCGAAACTATTCTGTTCTTTAGCGAATACATCCTGAAATTTATTAAAAAAGTTTACCAGTAACGCTCGTACCGAAATGACACACCGCGACAGTGAACAAAGCAACACAAAATGTTCTTGCCAATTTACTGCAGCCAACTATGGAACAGCCGAATATAGTTATTCAGAACAGAGTGCTCGAGGTAGGGAGTACTCCGTTGATTGCAGTGAGAGAGAGAGAAAACATTTGTGAGTCCCAAAGGAACTAAGACCCCAGTTCGGGCTACTTTGTAGCCTCATGACTCCAGGTCCAGCACGTTCTTGACGTGCTGCACCCGCGGCGGCTACCACAGTCAGCTCATTGTAGTTAAAAAATGCAACAGATGACGGGCATAGGACCACGCAGGGCGAGTGCTGTCCTGTGTTTTGTGTGGTAGATGCATAGTGTAAGATTTTACGGGGAAGCGCTCATATTGCTCTTACAAAAGCCGTTAAAGAAACTTTGTTGCCTGTCTGATTACATATCTTCGCCTTCAGTAGACTTTCTATTTAGATGCAAATAATTGTTATCTCTAACTTTTAGAAATGTGTGTAGTCGTATGCTATTGAACCACAATAAACAAAACTCCACAGAATACATTACCTACAGCTACACCCCAGTCATAAATAAATGCCTATTGTGTTTCATTAATGCTCGCAACAGAGAAGCAAAGTGTATACTTATGTATTCTAATTATGTATTTTATGTACGTCACCACCACCTTGTGCACAGAATGCTACCGAAGAGAAGGACCTGCGCTGTTACCTGAGCGTTCCGCACCCGTACTTCCGAATCGGCCCGGTCAAAATGGAGGTCATGAGCTTAGACCCTTACATCGTCCAGTTCTACGACGTCATCTGGCCCAAGGAGATACGAGCCATCCGCAGCATTGGAGACCCAATAGTGAGTCAGTTTCGGATATTCCGCAGAGTTAGTATCACGCCCGCTTGTGACGAACTTTTTCTTTTTCTCAATAAAGAGCAGCGGAGGCAAAGCTTTGCCACTAGGCTTCTTTCCGTCTGTTCACCGCATTACTGAAAGAAACTTTGTCATTCCAGTGTAATGAAATGCGTTTTGTCGGTAAAGCAGACGAGAAAATTTTTATACCACTGCAAACGCTTCGTGGTCACTGTATGTATCAAAGTTCGCTAGCTGCCCATGTTTGTGTCGGCAATGTGTAACCTAACCTGTCAAATCTCACAGGTCCACAAGTACATTATTTTGCGCACTGTTCCCGAATTCTAAAGAAAAAAAAATACGTTCCGAAGTTGCTTTGCCGAGGCAGTTACTTCGTCACTAGTAGCATTGAAAGAACTGAGTAGAAAGCCTACTAGGTCACCTTGCTGGTACATCAGGGTTGCGAGCTCGCATAAGTAGTCCCATTGGCTGCTTGATTCTATAATTCTTGGGAATTAAGATTCCTGGAGATGGCTTCCAACCGTCCTCTTCAAGCGCATTATTCAGTGAAACTCCGAAACAAAAGAGACGGGTTCGTATACTGTCATTCTCAAACTGGCACAAGCAAATAGCACATGTGCGCAACAATAACTGTGGAACGGTTCGTGAGCGAATATTTCGGCAACAATTTCGCGGATTTCTTCTGCGTGTGAAAAATCCGCTCACTGTTTCCGGTCTGTTGCATAAGAATTGGACGCCGCAAAACGACGCAGGACGACGATGCAGAAAGTTGCTTCATCCTTTTTTCATAATCCCTTCAATTCTGTCTGACACATATGATCTCATCGCAGTCGCACTTTCATACATTTTAATCGCTCTGAGTTACATAAACTCGCGTCCGGATGGTAACACCATGATCACCGGCGCTGGAAGATGAATAAATCTTCCCAAGAATGGCGGCTCGGCTTTCCTTCATCGTTCAACGCCACGACTTCATCTACAATGAAAGCACATTCACCGCAACGCAATTATCTGTAAACGAGAACAGATGCCGTTTCGGCACAATTGCGATATAACTGACACGACAAAGCCCCCTTCTTTAAGTAGTCCTACTGAGGTCTTCTTACTTTCCATCGTAACGCCCCCCCCCCCCTCCCTCCCCTCTGCGTCTGTGCGGTGAGGGCGGACGCCGCGGACAAATCGTGTGATCCCGTCCTTGAAGGCGTTATAGCGTCTCGTTCACGCGTCCATTGTACCCGGTTAAATTAAAATGATAGGCGCCCGAAGGTTAATGGATGCCCACCTTTGTGTTTGCAAAGGCGCCCTCCACATCGGCGTGACCGACGTCCAAATAGATCGCGCAATAGCGAACCGCCACGTCCTCGGCGTCGCGTTATTCCGAAGGCCGCCGTCCGCCGCGCCAGCTTCACGCGTCGTCATCGACAGCGATGGCACGTCGATTACCGGCGTCCAGTCTTCTCAGAACGCGTCCGCAATAACGGTCCGGTAAATTGGTATCGCCGCCATCTTTGAGCAACGCTTGCCTACGCACGCACGCACACAGGCACGCGCTTCACAAACACAAACGCGCGCGCACATCTTGATGTGTGGCACGAAGTAATAAGCACGCCCGTAAAAACCGCCGGCCAACTGGGACACCTGATGGCAGGTGCTTCTACAGACACTGTTAACCCCTTTGAAAAACTGCCAGTGACTGGTAATCACTGAGAATAAGAGAAAACGCTACGTAGTCCACAATTTTTATGGCCGTTGAGGTCAACGCTATAGGTTTGCACTGTATTTCAGAGCCATTGCGCATGCATGAGCCCTTTTCACTTAGTTTATTCCTTTTCCATAGAGTGCCTTTTCGATAACGCCATGTGGCCGATGGGACTGTGTAAGATTCTGCGCACTTAATACATCACTGTGTTAGAGCTGTTCAATTACATTCTTTGAAAAGCAGCTATGTTTCACCGACATATTTGAATATAGGACTCTCCAAGTGGACCACAGCTTGTATATTTGCAGTCTGTCGCTGCTGCGAAGTTTGTAGATTTGTTGGTAATAATATACGGGCAAATGCCAGCGGGATCTTTCTTGTCAAGAAAGCACAGGGAGAGAGATCTCATGCGTTTTAAAGTTACTGACCCGTATTTGTCATAGAAGTTGACTAATTAGAGGCTCAGCGCCTTATATATGTAGACAACATACTACTAGCATTCGAAGTTGGATGCACTACCAATTAATATTATTTGCACGCTGTGCAAGATGGGATATCAACAAATTACACCCGAGAAAGGCAATAGGATATTGCCGTATTTACACGAACATAGGTCAAACTCTTTCTTCTTGTTTCTTTTTTTTTGGAATGTTACCTACATTGAGCTATTAATCTATATTCGTAGCACGGCTTGCAATAGTACGGAGCTAACGAGGTTCCTTCGTAGTAAACGCTCTAATGACAGTCTTGAGATCATCTAGACTGACTGGATAATCTCCAAACTAGTCTGTATCATTTGGACCTGGATAGCCTGGCCAATCTCAAGACTAGCTTTAAAAAACAAATCCGCCTCCAGTCCGCCCTGTGAACGTGGACGTACAGCGAAGCTGTGGCCGACGTTAGACGACAAGCACCAAGACCAAAAGCGGAGTATGCACACGCGCGCGCGCACATGTGCAGAAGTGCAGCATGCATCCTCATCCTTATTTTTTCGCGAGCCCAATATCATAGATCGAGCTAGACTCGAGTCAATACGGTACTTAAAGCGCTACCGCGTGTAGCCTATTCTCACAATGAAGAATAAACTCATAATCTCATAATGAAGATTGAATACTTTGTTGTAAATTATTAATCTTCAAAATCACAAATCCATTTGACGCCAAAAGGGCGAAGTTTAAGCAAATCCATGCAGTGCTCATCGTCCGGATATTGCTATCTTAGCAGCTCCTCTAAACACCAGCGCCGCAGTCGACTCTGGTAGATTTTGTAGGATACTCTATGGTCGTTGCATAGCGGACATAAGATAGGCTGGTGGTGATATCGTCACGTTGTCATGAAGGTGAAGAACGAGACCACGGCACAGATGAGAGTCACGAAACTATTTAGGTACAGGGAGAACTTGTGCCCACAAAAACAAGTTGCACTCGGGCAGAACGATAGTGACGGGTGCATGCGCGGATCGTCAAAATCTGATCCAGATACGACGGCTTTTTGATACATGACTCGGCGTAGATTCTAATGTGCAACAATATTCGCGTCGCGCATGCAACCTGATGACGCGAGATTCAGCGACAACATGGAATCGGCGACAGCAAGCGAGAATGTTCTGATAAATGCGGGCGCGCCTTGCGCCGAGCGGTAACTTTAACAGTGGTTTGTATGTGAAAGGGCGATCACCAGAGAAGCCATAAGTAATGTACGCCGGTCAACATTGTAAAGACGTATTCGTAAGGTGTCAGCATCAGCTGCGATAGTGCTGCGTTAATATCACAACAGGTAAGTATGAGATGGCACTTAGAAATACGCTCGAGGGCACCGCACCTATTCTTCATACTTAAAAAAAATTAGGACAGAAACTTGTCACAGGAGAATTGTCATATATAGTACGGAAGCCCTTCACTTCACGTAATCATTACTTATTAAGCCTATACTCTACCCTTGAAGCAAACATAGGCGAGACGAGAGCACCTACTGTGACTGACCTGACCAATAGATCACTCCAATGTGGAACTCATTAGTTTCAGCAACGTCAGTTGCACCAGGTTCCTTCGCAGCTTTTCTAAAACTGCTCATCTCAACTGCAAACATTGCTGTATCATAAGAAGCCGCTATACTATGTTCTATAGCAAGCACCCAATCTTATTTTAATCCTTTGAATAGAGGGAAGCAATGTGTCAGAAATTAGGTGATCCTTCGCAGATTTATGCCAGTAAGATCAACTTTTACATCCAGAACAGCATAGATGTACGAATTCTCACCCTCCTCGGAAGAACTGAGCGTCTATTTGTTGGCGGTTCTTACGACGTATCGTGAATGACACCCCGGGGTTACCATTCTAGTTATCGTCAACTTTCGCCATATTGTCAAATTCTATAGTGGCGGCATCTTGAGCCAATCGGAGAAGCCGTAGCAGGCCTTTGGCACAACCATAGCTGAGCAAATTGAAAATTCGACAATATGGCTGAATTCAGCAAGCACCTGGGTAGAGTGCCCCTGGTTACACGGCCGCTTCGGGACTCCCACTCAGGCGGCGTTGCCTGGACAACGGCGCCTGAGTACGGCGTTGCCTCTGTACCTTCACGACCGCCCGAAAATCCTTACGGATTCTCACAGAGCTGTGAAATCGGGTTTTTTCCTGCGCAGCTGGCCCGTGCTACAGTCCGCGAGACGACCCAGAACACGGTGTCCCACGGCCGCATCAGTCAGGTGGCGTGGGTGAACCCAGAGACCGACCCGCTGCTGAAAAAGGTCAACGAACGGGTGGCCATGCTCACCGGACTGTCCACAGACTACGATCGCGGAGACTCCGAGATAATACAGGTGAGCATTCATTGAAAAAAAAATCACTTTCCCACGTGTGTGTGAATCCGAGCAACTTGTATACATCAAAGGCAGCGAGACTGAATAAGAAAGTTCTCACACCATTCGGAAGTCCTAAGCGTTTCGTTTGTCGCGGCTTATCTACACAAGGCTTTGAAAACATTTCGCCATGTCAGGTATTTTTTCCGGGCCTCTTATCTCTATATCTGGGCTTAGTACTTCTATATACACTGCACTATATCCGACGTGTGTTCCTGCATGCTGTACCGGCCGTATACAGGGTGTTTCAGCGAACACTTTCAAAAATTTTGGAAGGTTTTCTTTGTGTATCCGAGTACGTTTGTTGGGAAACGCCGCGTGGGCCGGGCTTTGATTAAGCAAGGTTGAAAATTGGTTATTGATGTCGTCGTAATTTTCGTATTCGCATGATAATTTTGATCATGATGCTAACTGTTAGAATAAACGGCGAAATTTTCTGCGGTTTTAAACGCTAACGAACAGTCATACGTTTTCATAACCACGCGTTTATGGACCGGAAGGAACAGAGCTTTTTACTTGCATTTATTTTTGCTGCTTCGCTGTCTAAAGGAAAAAAATCACAGCATATCCACGGGGTGAATGATGATGAGTGGGCGAAGCTCCGGAGGGAATCATCGGATCTCCCGCTTAAGGGGACGCTAGCACAAACGCGTTAGAAAGGTGCAGTACTCTCTAGTAAGGGGGAGCGGCCACAGCGTCTTACGCAGCCATTTACACATGCCGGAACGTGCACCGCGTTTGCCGACGCCATCACATGACTGCCGAGAGAGTATACCCCCCGTATTCATAAACGCTCCTCGACTTGAACTTGACTTGCCACCGCTTTGGGCAGCGCGTTTGAAACGCGTTGAAGGTAAGGCGGAGAGGCCACAGCGTCTTACACCAGCTTCTTACACGGGCCGTAACGCGCTAGCACAAACGCGTTAGAAACGCGCTAGAAACGCGGCCTTTCGTTAATGTTGGGTATTTATTGCCATCGTGGTGCATGTGTCCATGTCCGCTTCGTGGCGTAGTGGGATAACGCCGCGCGCTCGGAAGCGAGGGGTCCCTGGTTCGATTCCGCGCTACGGACACAACTTCGGAATTTTTTTTCTTCTCATTTTTCTCAGACTGGTTACACACTACTACTAGGACGACGACGACGGGGACGAACGGGTGCCGCTATAAGGAGCTTCGCCCCTAAAACTTCACTCGGCCGTGAAGCTTAGCTCTGTAATATTTGCCCTGGTCAATGACTTCGGACACGTTGATGCCAACGACTCTGTGGGCGTATAGACGCGCCAGCCTAACCATGCGTTCCTCAGACATTGTAGAGAGCAAGTAGTCTTTAGGGGCGAAGCTCCTTAGGGTGTGGGTCGTTCCCTCCTCTGTAGTAGTAGTAGTAGTATGTAGCCACCTCTAGATTATGAATTGCTCAATAGATGGCGTTGTGTGTCCGTATATGTATGCATATGTATAGTATAACTGGAAGCCGACTTCCGCGTCCGTTTCCCATTCCGGTTCCGCTTCCGGTTCCACTTCCGTTTCCACTTCCGTTTCCGCTTCCGGTTCCAGAAGCCAGCTTCCGGCTTCCGGAGAACGCTTCCGGCGTTTTTCTTTCTCGTCCGTAGCTAGGGGCGCTGCATTGCACAAGGGCGTTCGTTCCCGACGCGCGCTTTCTTTATCTCTCGTCCGTAGCTGTGGTTTACCCGAATGATCCCCCGGAGCTTCGCCCCACTCATCATCATTCACCCCGTGGATATGCTGTGATTTTTTTTAGTAATATCATGTTAAAAAATATTCTTTTTGCGCTAGCTGGCAGTGGCCAATGGAAGGATGACTAGAATCTGCAGCAGTTTGTACACATTTACATAAAACCTGCAGTCGCAATGAGAGAGGGCATCTATTCCGGTGCTAAAACCTAAAGACACTCCAATGCGATGTCGTTGGCATCCTTGTTTAGGTACCTTGCACAAACAGTATAAGCTGTTCGATTCCAGCAATATCTGTCGCTTCGTCAGCAAGTATGGAGAAGCAGCCTCCAGCGTTTACTTTTGCATCTAGATTTTCTTTGACAATTTCACCACAAGTTTCTATAATTTTTTTGTACATCTGGTCCTAAATACGAGGCATTACTGGGGCACCTTTCCAAATGGTTCTTCAGATATGTATCTCGACAATCAGCTCGCATGCAAAGAAGCGCTCTGACAATAACAGTATCTTTATTCGGAGGCTTTGCTTAAATCCATAGGGCCACTGTCCCTAAAGGCACCCTGCGCTAAACCTTTGCAGAGTAAACATCAGTACTAGAACATACAACCTAGTGAGTGGGCGAAGCAAAGCTGGAGAGACGCTGTGTACATTGGCCGTGACACTTCTGATTGGTTATCCCGAGGCAAGACTGTCCGAGTAGTGAAGACGTCGAAAGTGCGCATGCGCAGGGCATAACACTCAAAACGAGTGACGAAAAGCGACCGCTGTTGTATGGAATGGCGTATGATTTTCATCACTTCTCTAGCGGTCGCTGTCGGCGACGCTGGGGTGAAAAATGTGAACGTCGTAGCGCCTGAACTGTGCAGGGTGCCCATGGCTACGGAGAGTCAAACCATGTCGCCCGCAAAAAAAGAACTGCCTCAAAATAAGCCGTTAACTTTCTTCTGTTTTCTCTTATTTTACTTTGCCTGCCCTGGTCCAGCTGATCGATCACATTGGGCGCGTTTCCTGAAAATGTTTGGAGAAAATTATCAGCTGCCAGCTGACATTCACGGTGATACTGAGTATTTTCGAGTGTGTGGAAGATTGCGAGCGCGTGCTTCCATTTCTGGAACGGCTTGGACACGAGGGCACCAGTGCGCGCATGTTGGCCCGAGTTTATAAGAACATTAAACCCATAAAGTTCCAGAATTGAAAGTCTAAAGCACACCCTTGGAAATCCCAGTGCACCTTTCGCGTCAAAGTTTGAGAACTTTATGCCCATAAAGTTTCGGAATTGAAATCCATGCGCTCCGTAGATTCCGCAGCCGCTGCGAGATGCCGCAACACGCCCGCTCGCTATCGAAAAGCCCTCGAAAGTTTGTGCTCGGATGGGGCTCCTTGCGTTACGTGACTTCAGGTGCAAGGGCGCTGCCACGAAATCCAGCCCGAGTTCGCAATGTTCGTGCCGAAATGTCTTTTCCAGCGTGAAAAATACATTGTACACAAAATTCAGAATGATTTGCGGCGTCGGTGGTTGTTATGGTTGGCGGTGCATGCAAGCACAAAAAAATCTCGGGAGGGGCTGAAGCCCCATCAGCACCCCCCCCCCCTCTAGCTACGCCCTTGGTTACGGACTATAAGCTAATTAGCTAAAAACTAAATTAGGAAATTTTTGTTAATTATACAATTATTCATCTCAAGTTTTTCTTGCAAGTAATGCCCGCCTCTTCGAGTAGGCCAGCTCATGAAATAGAATTGTGCTATCTGCCAGAGCCAATTTTTCAAAGTGCTCGCTGAAGCACCCTGTATATCCTTTCAAACTTCGCAATCTGTGCGTTCTGCTTCGCTCGCCTCGCGTTCTCAACCTTGCATTTCTTTTGTTTTCTTTGCGCACGCTCTTCGCGACGAACAGTACAACTCCTACGGACCCGGAGGCCACTACGAACCGCACCATGACTATCTACTGGAGGGACTCACGGAGGAGCAGGTATGTTGGGCATCACCACGGAGGCGTTCGATATGCGTGCTCAAAATGATGAAAGTTACAGTGAAAGTTACGCTTAAGCATTAACACGAAAACAACTGCCGTATCGCAGAATAAAAAAGAAAAATTTAAGCATTTTGTATCGTTACCGATACCGCCTGCCACCAAATGTACCTGTGCATTGTCTGGTGCGCAAGCGTAGGGCTTACCGCGCGTGCGCAGTTCAGACGAAGTGGCTGCAGCAACTGTAATGGTAGCACGGCAACGTTACGCAATAACATTCTTTATGTTGTTCGTTTAACACACTCGGTTTTTTTAACCACCCTAATCGCTTCCCTACCAGTAGGGAAACAATTAGGATGTTTCTGACTGAGAACATGACATAAGCCATATTTTTAAATATAATTATAGGGTCTAACATGCCAGAAGCGCGATTTCACTATGGCGCAGGGCGTAGTGGGACCTCGGAATTCATTTTGACCCACTGGCGTTCTTAACGTGCACCTAAATCTGAGTACACGAGCGTTCTTGCATTTCGCTTCCAGCGAAACGCGGCCGCCGCGGCAGGAATCCAACCCGCGACCTCGAGCTTATCAACGAGACGCCGTAGCCACTGGACTACCGCAGTGGGTGACCAACAATAATCAAATATATGATTGTAGACATGATACATTAAGGGAGGCATACTTTGGCCGTCTAAGCCCAGAGGGCATACCCGAGGCCGTATGCCCGGCGTCGTTCAAAGAATTTCAGGTTTTTTTTGCCGTACATTACACTGGAATGCTTTGCATGGCCTTCAACGCCTAATGCCCAGCTGCTTGTATATCGTAAACTCCGAAATCTCTCAGAGTTTTACGATTTGAAGAATTTTTCGAACTTTAAGAACTCAGGAAAGTTCTCGGTCAGGCGATAGCGATGCTCTACGCCAGAAAAAGCGCACTATCTATAAACCGTGCATGCGGCTGGTGAGCCGGTTTCATAAATCCGCAAAATGTATGGGTCTAGATACTGTGCGGTCATAGAGTAACTTAAAAATCACCATCGAGAGGCATATATAGGAAACGATAGTAGTGTTAAGAATTGCAGGCTTTCTATGTGCCCAGGCTGGTTAATCTACGAGTCTTCTCAAGAAGAATAAATAAACTTCATTTAAAGAGCCGCCACTTTGCTTTTAGTGGCCTCAGGTTTCGGCTCGAAGTCCTTGGACTCGGGCGGCATCTTTTGAAACATTCGACGCGGTGTGCAGCAAGTTCCTGCAACATTCTGGCGGAAATTATCTGAAATTTATACCTGAGGTGGTTGACCGTCTGTGTGCATGGCCATAAGCTAATGAAGTGAAGGCTGTATTATTTTCCATTGAAGCGTGGCTCGGCCCCAGGGCCGGACGTTTTCCCTGAACCTTTTGGGCAGCTATTGGTGCCACTTTCCCTTCTCTTATTTGCCACATGCTTTGAGAACTTTGATTTCCCGGTTAGTTTTCGCGATGGGCGCATTGTGCTTATACCCAAGCACGATCCATCATCAGATTGTCCAGAGGAATGGAGGCCAATCACTCTTCTCAACGTTGACTACAATTCCTTTACAGCTGTTGCCACAATACGCTTGGGAAGCCCGATGTCTTCCTTAATAGGACGCCATCAGGCATGCTCGATCCCTGGCAAAGATTTACATAGTCTCTCGTCCGTTACGCGTGAAAGAACGACGTATACGCTGACAAGATCAGCGCATGGTCTCTTGGTTTCACTAGACCAAGAGAGGGCATTCGATCGCCTTGAAGATAGCGACATATTTAGCGTACTGACAGCGTTCGGCTTTTCATCAAATTTTGTTAAGCTTCTTAGGTATGCCTATTGAAATACTAGAAGTACATTGTTGCTTGAATGACGTAAAAGCGCATCATTTCCCGTTACTCGTGGTTTTCGTCCGCAGTACTCTTTATGCTCAACCTTGAGCCATTTCTGCGCTCGGTACTGAGAGACCCTTTCGTGGGCAGCCTCCCACTGCCTGGTAGCGGTGTTGTAAAGGCGACAGCCTTCGCCGGTGACATCACATTGTATCTCGGGAACGAAGACAGCTCATCCCGTGGGCTTCGAATTTTCACTGAGTGCGGAAATACTACAGGTTCCGCACTTAGTTTTTAAAAATGCACTTACTGGTTCATCGATTCCCCACAGACACGGTTAAGTCCCATTTTCCTTCTCCAAAAGAGCGATTCTTTTCGTATTTTAGGCATTGATTACATCTACATTGGCATATCAGCATCTGAGTGGTTTTGAATTTTTGAAAATGTAAGACCAAATATTGAGGATTCTCAAGGGTATGATTTACCCCTATTAGAAAGACGTCAAGCAGCTCAGTCTATATTTTGCGGCCGTATTTGGCACATTTGTCACGTTGTATAGTCGTCATTACCAGTTACTAGGTCGTTGCAGTTCCGTCTTGGTTCCTTCATCTGGTCGGGCAGCACAGAAGTAGACTGTTGCGCGACGCTTGTGCAACCGCGCTCTCCTGATGGGCTCGCGTTCCCATCCGTCTCTGTTCGGTGCCATCTGCTCGCTCTGCGATTTCTGCTCCGCCTGTTGGAGCGTGATCAGTGTCCCGGACGGGAACTCGCCTGCTATTTCCTGGGCACAAAGATTCGCTACCTGTTGCCGCACGTACGCCTAAATATCGGGCCACAAGTAATGAATGCACCAGCGTTGTACTCTGCGACAGTGGCATTTTATCGCCACGTACAAGAGGTCCGTCCTGATGTAAACGTCCACAAAAACCATGTCGGGGTTACAATGGCAGCCATACTGCTTACTCTTGTTGCTCCAACACGCCGCGCGCGTCTCCAAATAATGTGTCGTGGGCTGCGATAACGGCTTCCTTTCTGCCAGGTCATCTACGCGACTTCATGTGGCATCTAGGGTGGCAAGCGTTCCCAGCGCGTGACAGACTAGAGCGGTTGGGCATGGCACCATATTCGCTGTGTCCCAATTGACCAATTCAAGAATCCAACAAGCACGTGCTGCCGCATTGCGTCGTTGCTGTAGGAAATTTTGGAGGGATGTGCATGCTGGTTTCCGTAGCCTTGCAGTTAACCGCTTTATCACATCGGGTCGCTGCTGAAGTGGCCGCTTCGCGCAAGTTTTAATCGCTGCGGGGGCCTTTTGCCTCTGGCGTAACCAGGGAGAGGCAGTTGCCGCGGGACACTGTCACGGCGCTCTGTTTCAACTTCTGGAGAGGCTCTAATCTGAGCTACTACAGTCTCTGTCAGAGGAGTTGTTCTTCTTTGGGGAAGAGGCGCTCCGTCGACAGTATTCAAGCCGTTTCCTGTCGATGGCTGATTGACACATAAGCCTTGATTTTCGATCAGCCTCGTTCTTGTAGCCAGGCCATCAAAATGATTAATTGAATGTACCTAGTATGTACCTGCCCGTGATTTCCGTGTTTACGTGCTCTCGTATGCATGAAAATGTTTCAATTGCACGTCTCCTAGAATCGCTACGTAATTATAACTAAAGTGCCTCTGTCACATGATCACATCACCATCGTATATAGCCTTCATGTACTTACATACATTCAGCATAACATTACATATATTGTGACAATTGGTTTACGTGTAACTGTGTGTTTCTATTGGTCTAAATGGTGACATGTTAGTGAGGCCATGCGGACGCGGCATTTCTGTGAAATCCTGCCGTGTATACACTGTTCAGTACTTTGTATATGTAATCGTCCTGGTGTTTCGTGAAGGGAGAGGGCATCTCCGCGACGCCACGTCACCCTCGCTCTCGGTCTCAGAAGCCTGTGTTATCCGCACGTTCCTTGTCAGCGCAAGCCCTCGCCTTCGTTCTAATTGCGCGTCACTAAGGCCAAATCAAAACGCGCCAAGCCTCTCAACGCGCTCGCTTGCCGCGATGAGTTCATAACTCGAAGCACCGCTCAGCGGCGTTCAATTGCACATTAATGCTTTCGCATTAACAACTTATAAGAAGTGCTTAGGTGTGCTCGGATGTTTTTAATTTTGATTATTGCAATGAGCAACTTGCCAATTACTACAAACTACCATTTGCAATTTTCCTAATTCCCTGCTTGTAAAGCACAGAATATATGAAAGTATTGGGCGGCATTCTAAAATTTTTCGGAACCTTAGCGAAACATTCCGCTTTACCCGCATCGCCTATAGGGAAGAGACTAAGAAGGATCCACGACTCAAATCACGGCTGCCTGTTTCAATGGTTCACTACAGGCAGCGGATGGGTTCTCGCTTGTCACGAACAGCACACTGATCGTCGGTTCAAGCTATTTTGACAAAGACAACGACGCAATGCTTCCAGGGTTCTTTAGTATATAAAGTTAAAGGCAAGCTGCATAAGAGAGAAGATTGTAGAGTAGATTATAGGGGTCAGGAACCGCACTAAATCGGTGATTTCAATTCGCTGGGAACCCCAGGCGCGTTATAGGCAACACTTATACGACACCTGCCAGATCTAAGATAAGATAAACGAGGCCGTCGTTCCCTATGCAAATTACTGCAATAGAATATTCTGGAGGGTGCTACAAGGCACCCCACGACTACCTGCTCGAAAGAATCACGGAAAAGCAGGTCGGAAATGTTGCGCAGTTGTACGTGCTCGATGCGATCAGTTACGGAAAGCTAGCGCATATGGAGTACAGCCACGATGTATTTACTGCGATATAGTAAAAAAAAGAAAAAAGAGGAAGAAAAGAAAATGAGGAGTGGATACGCGAAACCAGAAAACGACAGGAATTCTTTGCAAATGGAGACAGAGAAAAACACTTCTCTAGAGATTTCGACATCCGCTGCCACGATTTGCAATCTCGTGCAATAAAATTCATGATTATTTTAAATCCAGATAGCGTGAAATTAAGTGATGTGCAGTCAATTAGCACGTCTCTTGTACCCGGACGCGGACGTATTAGAGAAATAGCATGGCTAAATATAGAAGCTATTTTTCTCCAGCCCACCTGCGCTCTTCTCTTTCTTCCTGCTGCACAATTCAATTTCATTTTACTGCTTTTTCAGTAGTGGCACATGTATATTGAAGTGCAACTATACTAGACAGAAAAATATATTTATTCCTCTCAGGTCATTTAGTTGTCATATATATATAGTCGCGTTGCTCTAACCACGTTGCATAGTTAGTGCCATAATTAGCCTGATCGTTATTGTTCATTGGATTCACAACTGGCCTTGGGATATAGGTCCAATCTGTTTTGTAAACACTAGAAAACTTTGTCTAGCTCAATAAACTAAAACAAGAATGCTAAACTCGGAGAAGAATGGACCCTTAAAAATGTGGCTTCATACAGGTATGGGTAAAAGTACCAGCTGCGATATACTCAATAATGGAATTCTATAGTCTTACCTTGCAGCTTACGTTTTGAAACGCTTGCATGAGCCTGTCGTTATATCACCGGAAGTACATCTTCATCCAAAAATGACAATGTGCTAAAATGTTGTGGGGTGGCCTAACGCAACAGTGCAGAATACGGTGGTGAACTCGCGGAATTGTTTCCATGTAGAGGACACTGTCGTTCTCTCATTTATAAACGCGCTTTCTTATTTCTGTCTTTCTCTGCCCTTATTTTTCACTCAGCCTTAGAGCCCCAATTGTCCAGCCCTCAGAACTACTTATTCAAATATTGTTCCTCTGAAAGAGATCAACAGAGTAGAAAAAATTATTGTTCTATACTGGTGTTTTTACCTCAGCAAAACAACACACACACGCACGCAGGTATGTGTGTGTAACGCTTATCTAAAAAAGTGCAACAGACATTTTGACAGTTCTCTACTAATCCGTAAGGATTTTTTGGCTCGGCTGCTACTTCGTTTTTGCTTACCTATTTTGCTAGCTTATGCATGTCTACCCATCGCTATCAATCATTTACTATTACAATATAATAACGATTACATGTGTTAATTTGACCAATTATGCATTTATTTTGCAGATATAACGCGTCACGAGACGGACAGATTGTGCTGAGATACTCGCCAAAGAATGCTTACGCATTACTGTAGGACTTAAGGAAACTAAGGAAATGGAAGAAAGTCTTTAATGTCATTTTTACTTGAACCGGGTGAGATGTAAACTCAGGCCAAAGCAACTTTCACTCTCATGAATGTAATGTGGCTCACACAGACATCTGCCTACCACGCTGCGGTCCATGGTTCAAATCTCGGTCAGAAGTATTTTTTCTTATGCTACCAATCATCTACTACTACACTTTTAAAACTATTACATTTATTAACTTGATCAATTATTCATTTATTTTCCAGAGATAAGGTGTCACGGGACAGACCGATTGTGCAGGGGTACTCGGCAAACAATTATAACGTACGCTACGGTCCATGGTTCGAATCCCGGTCAGAAGTACTTTTTTTATAACACTACCAATAATCTACTATTACACTATTAAAACCATTGCACGTGTTAACTTGACCAATCATGCATTTATTTACAGCTTTAAGCCATCACGGGACCGATAGATTTTACTGAGGTATTCGCCAAAGAATGCTTCCTCATTAAAACGGCGTCGCCAACAGCCGACTAATCAGAAACAAGACCGGCTTTTCTAACAGGTCTGCGAGTACACCTGCGGTCCCGGAAATCGAAATCCAAGTTCCACACTCGCAAGAAATACGTGTGAATAATCATGGAGCTTTTCAGTGGCTTTGCGGACAGAACGTGGTATCAATCAATAAATCGCCGAGTGCGAGTGACCGTAATTTAGAAAGAAAGAAAGAAAGAAAGAAAGAAAAAGAAAGAAAGGTCGGCCAGTGGTTTATTGCGGACCGGTGTCCGAATTATTTATCCAAGCAGAGAGTGGCACAGAGACTGGCCCTGTCAAGCAGGATCATTTCTCCACAATGTCGGCAGACTTAAGGAAAGAGAGAGAGAGAGAAAGAAAAACAGCCGTTTCAAAAACTTAAACAGGTCAGTTTCGCTATTCTTACAGAGCGATCAACTTTGCCGTAATGGAGACATATCAGGCTGTCACGATTGCGTTCGTGACGGCGTACCGATTGGAATCTGTGCTCAAGGTGCAAGTAAAAGGAAGCAAGACCGATCAGAACGTGGATGCCGCTTCAAAATGAGAGCGTTCCTTTCTTTACTTTTTTGAAAGTTGACAAGCGCACTAGCTTAATCACTTCGCGCCATAGCACCGTTACAACGATAACGGCAGGTGGAATCCAGATCTGAGAACGATAAACCGCCCTAGACTGGGCGAAGCAAGAATTATAGCGATAAGCATCATCACTGCGGATGAAGTGCATGTCATTTCCAGTGCAGTTCGCTTAGTTAAGTTTAGTTCAATGTACTCTCTGCGGTTCCACTATATTACAGGCAATTTCTTCGTCATTGCGCAATTCCTAGTTTGTTTTTTTGAGCACAACTGGTTGAAACATTCAAGTTTTCGACACCCCTTCTATGCGTTGCTCGCGGCAAAGACACTTCTAAATTTCCTAACAGCCACAGAAACTCGGCGAGTCAATGTAAACAGCTTTTAATACGAGTGCTTGTTTCGGCACAATGCAGATGCGAGTTCGTATACACCGAATGTCGCTTAAGTTTTAACCAGTTTTCATCTGGAAAACACGTTAATTCAATCATACAGACTTTACAACTCCTTTAAATCTACAACCTCTACGACCTCATTTAAAGTTCGCGCAATTGCAGCGAAACTTTGTACCGGGTATAAAAGCTCCGTCCATGGCATTAGGCGCAGAGCAACCTCCATGCAAAATTTGGCTTCTGCGATACAAGTGGATACGTTTGCATTAGCTTCGCATTATTCGACGTTTTTGATACCGAGAACTCAAGAAAAAAAAGAAAGGCCACCGTTACTGCTCGCCGGAAATGACGTGAAACCACACGGCTGAAAAAAAAAAAAAAAAAACGTCCGCCTGTGCGCTTGCAGGCCTTATATATGGTCGAATAATAGGAACCCAACAAAGGTGGTTTTCGTATCCCACCTGCAGCCAGTTAATTTTTAATACACTTTCATTTTCATTTATTTTTAATTTCTTTACCTTCTTGAAGAACTACAGTGAATTTCTCCTATGCTGTCCTTCGATCGTGTCATTGTTTTGTGGCGTCCTATGATATGAGTAATAAAAATTAAGCCGCGCAGTTTCTTTCTTCTCGTTCATATATACACGAGTAGTTTCGGTCATGGCACGACCAAAACACAAGGGATAAAAAAGTTGTTCTTTCGCACGCGTCACCGCTTTTCCCTCCGTTAATATGCGTGAGACCCACTACGGTTCATTCGATTATATATATATATATATATATATATATATATATATACGTGTGTGTGTGTGAAAGTTCCAAAACTACACATAGAATACCACTCTCAAGACTGTTGTTTTCATGAGTTTACGACGACGCCTCCCGTTGTGCCATCATAGTATAATGTCTATATGTATGTACACTATATCGCCAAATTGAAATTTCATTGCGGTTGACCTCTTAAGCTATGCCACCTATTGCTTTCCATATCTCGTGGAATGCGCAAAGGGGGAATTTCATTTTTTCAAGACTAATACAGATATATTATCTTCTTTTCTATTTTTGCTTTCTTTTTACTTTGAGCTGCCCCTCGAGAACGTCACATGCTCAGCGCAGTTGAGATGCCGCAGCACCATCTCCTTGCAAGAAAGTAAGAAGAAATAAAAGAATAATACTGGGAAGACGAGAGAACGAACTGAGACGCGAGTGCACCGAGTGAAAGCGGCGGCCCCGTCATTGTTAATGTTTCTTATGGCCATTGCTTTTCTGCGTCATTGACGCCAAACGTGAATGCGCGCTCTGTGGAGTGAGTTCTTCGTTTTTCACTTCTGTATTCCAAACTGCGTCTGCATGAAGCTAACGCGCTTTTATGTGTGCCTTTGAAATGCGAAATGATTTCTACGCCTACCCAATGCGAAAACCCGTTCGTCCGTTCGTCCGTCCGTCAGTCAGTCCGTCCGTCACGTAAGACGATCGCTTTCAAGATAGGGCCCGCGCGTCTCGCTTCAACGCGAACTAAGCGGCGAGAACACAATGCACACGAAGCTGTCAGAACTCGCAGCACTCTGTCCCCAACGCAGATCATTTTTAAGATATAGGGCCCGCGCTGCCGCGCCATACACAGCCGCCGCGGGAGTACGGTTGGTCAGGATTCATAATGGTTAGACGGGGATGAATAGGCGCTAAAGAGCGACAACGGCTTATAATGATCGGAACGTCACCAGCGCACCTGGCGCCGCTACCTGCAGTATTTGCTTGCGTCATCAATTCACCTTGCACCGCGCTATCCGTAGCAGTTCGCGTCACCGCAGTTCTCCCGTCCATGCCGGTCCGATCAAGTTTCAGATCATTAATAATGACACCGGGCAGAGTGGAGATGAGCAAGTGGCGCAATGCATAGGCATACTTACACAACTCTCAGAGAAGATTCTGTGTGGATTTTTTTACAGCGAAGCTCATTATAGCTAGGGTTCCGTGGATTTTTCACGTGCGTCAACTAAAACTCAGATCTACGCTCACGCCGTCCTCTTTTTGTCGTCTTTCCAAGCGCTTGCGTGCCTACCCTTACAAAAATTTTTGTAGAAAGTCTATATAAAGTGTATAGACATCTGTCTATGAAGTCAACAGACTTTTTGTAGACATTTCTTTAGACTAGTCTACAGACCGTCTATGGACTTATGGTCATACACTAATTGTAGACTAGTCTACAAAATGTCTGAGTCTATAGACTGACTATAGACTGTCTATAGATCAATGAATTTTCACTTTTGTAGACAAATGTCTGTAGAATGTCTATAGACAAAAGTCTATAGGCTTATATAGTTCTGCTTTTGTAGAAATAAGTCTATAAAATGACTATAGACAGATGTCTATAGACTATCTATAGACTATTCCTATAGCCCAGTCTATAGACAGTCTATGGACTTATGGCCATACACTTTTTTTAGACCAGTCTACAAAATGTCTGAGTCTATAGACTGACTATAGACGGTCTATAGATCAATGAAAATTCACTTTTGTAAACAAATGTCTGCAGAATGTCTATAGACAAAAGTCTATAGGCTCATTTAGTTCTACTTTTGTACACGTGTCTATAAAATATCTACAAACGTCTATAGACTATCTATAGACTATTACTATAGACCAGTCTATAGACAGTCTATGGACTTATGGCCTTACACTTTTTGTAGAATGTGGTAGTCTACCTACAGAGAGTTCCTGTAGATCAGTCTATAGCTAATCCATAGACTTCAGCCTTACAATTTTACAGGGTGTCCCAGCTAACTTAAATTTACTGAAGCTGTTCAATGAAAAATAATATTAAGAAAAGACGGTGCAATAAGATTCGATTTTAAGACCTATGGCGTGCATTCGGCCGTGAATTCAGAGGTCTGACCTTCAGGTCTTTTTATGATCATATATCTTGCACCGTGTTGTTTTTAACCTTTCATTTTCGTTGACCAGCTTGGCTAAAATTACTGGGACACCATATATACTAGATAATACACCACATTTTTCTAACTATGTTTCGGCAGGCAATGTTATTCCATAAACACTCGCTGCTGGGGTTTGCTAATAAGCAGATTATTGGAAATGTCTATAAAAATTTATTGTGTCCAGTATGCTAATGGGAACATACATAGGGAACTGTACATAGAAAAGCATGCATGCAGATGGAAGCAGTCAAAAATCTAAAATGTATGCAGCCGTGAATCATTATGTAAAGCTGCATGAGCATTTGTGTAATTGCACATTGAAGAAAGTTTAGTCGCATGCAATGCATTCGCTTGAATGAAATCTATCTACAAGGTAGTTAAAATTTTTGTTTACATATGGTGGCAACAAAATTTTGAACGTATATTATGCATGTGCACCTGTTGCTTACCATCTGCATTTATGCATTCATGTTAATAGATTAATAATGATCCTGAACCAGCTGTACTCTCATATGTAGCAGAAAGAAATATTTCAAGCAATTCCACTAGTGCAGACTCATGTAGTGCAAAAAAGAAAACAAGTGCACCGATATTGAATTAAATGTTTTTATTGAACGATATAATACATTAATTTATTAAAATGCATGTCTTATGCTATCATCAAAAGAGAATATTTACATATTTAAAGCTGCTTCCCCTTGGCAAGCACGGTTGCCAGGCTGGCCTTGACCTTCGTGTCAGCCGTTCCGAAGGTGCTGCAGGTGCATGCTGCAAATATGTAGATACAACAATGTGAGGCAAAAATAACAAATGTGTATTCTTTGTACGTTCATAAAGCAGCTTAATATATTCGCTCAAACCACTTAAGACAATCCTTATTATGGTTTAACTATGCCTAATGGCTGCTTGTCAATACAAAACAGTACCATCGCATAATGTTTCACTCTACCGTATGATGAACAATTAAACTGTTACAATTGCTGCTGGCGCCAGCAACAGTATGTTACATTTTATGACAAGCCCATATGACACATTAATGTACTTAATTAACCCAAATGATCTCTATATTAATTGCTGAAACTGGGCTACACAGTTGGACTGTTTACATTTTTGGCTGGTAATTAAATATACCCGTGCGGAATAATATGCTCAAATGAGTGACTGGAGTATTGAACGTATCATGACAAAGATTGTCATTTATTTTCCTTAATACACATTTAAATGTCTTTCTTATACTCTTAACTGATACATCATTGGCCATAACTTCAATAGAAGGCAGATGGATTGATTGTGTTGATATGGTCACTTAGTTTCCTATAGATAATCATATCTTTTGGGCATGCTGACACGGTTGCAAGTTAGGTATACCACATGTGCACCAGAAATACCCCGTGAGCACTTTCTGTGTTGTGGCACGACACATATGTACCTCCTGGGAAACAAAATTGAACTGTCATTACAATGAATGCTATCACAGTAAATAATTGAAGGCGCTCTATAACATAAGTATATTTTTCCAGAGTTTCGAGGTTCAGGACACTTAGGCAATGCAAAAAGATTGAGTAAGAAATGTCCCATGTCAGCATGCTTCACTTTCATTTCTTTTTCAGAAAATGATACTAATTTGTAATTTTTGGGGGGAGTTGAAATGCTTCAAAAATATGTTTAAGACAGCGATTCTCTGGAAACATTGTATGGAAATAACAAGACAGCATACCTATGTTGTCATTTTCAATTTCCCTGATGTTTTTCCAAGCTTTCCCTGGCTGTTTTCATGAAAATTCCCTGGCAGTCTATGACACCCGCTGTTTAGGGGCAATAAAAATATTGTGGTTTAATGCTTGCATAATTGTAATTATAAAGAATGACACGTCAGTCACTTGAAATGCACTATTAGATTCAGCTGAGTTGAATCACTTGTTTAATAAAGCTGACAAGGGCTTGGCGAAGTTCGTAATTCATGGCAACACGAGCACAGCACAGAAAATCTTCAAACTCTCCTCAAACCCAATGGCTTCAGTTTCAAACGTGTAAAGCGTGCTTCCCCGAGCCACTAATTTATTGTTCTCCAATTCTTTCGGTTAAGTTGCGAAGCTGCGATTGACTGAGCTTATCGCGAGTTTCGTGCTCTGAAAGCTTTTGCGGTTATATATGTATATTTATACTGGTTGCCAGGAGCCCCATAAGTACTCCGACTTTTGACTTACGAAAACGGCAGCACACGCTGCTGATGCATGACCCGCAAACACGGCCTTTCATCTGAGTACGCTAGCATTTATTCAACTGTACTATCGCGATGGAAAGAAACGCGAACAGCGGAGCGCGTGGCCGAAGCATAACTGAATGTATAGTGCGCGCCGTCCAGTCATCACCATTCACAGACGCGTATGTCCGGTTTGATTGCGCTGTGCGATGATGCACCCCCTATATTGCGATATTTTCTTTCTATTTTACTTCTCTTTTATTTGAAAACGACAAAAGGTGACGTCGCAGTAATGATGAGAGCGCAAACTGTACTAACAGAAACAAAAATATCGCAGTATAGGGGGTGCATCATCGCACAGAGCAATCAAACCGGACATGCGCGCATGTCCATGGTGATGACTGGACGGCGCGCACTATGCCTTCAGTTATGCTTCGGCCACGCGCTCCGCTGTTCGCGTTTCTTTCCATCGTGATGGTACGTCTCTTTTAGACAATTCGTCACTCTAGCACAATTTCGAGGTATATACATAAAGCGCTTTAGATGAGTTTTATTAGACAGGCAGCGCAGCGTTTATGGCCGCCGATCGAGCGCCACAAAACGAGACCTGCCCACAGTACACACAATCCGCTCTTATTTCTGCTCAGTATCCACGTTAAACATGGTGTATTTCCTTTTTCACGGACATTAAAAATGACGGTGAAATGAACAAGCGCCAGCGATCGCTTGCCGTTAAACATTCCCTATAGTAGAATCGAGAACCCGAGCGCGTTTACAAAGCAAACTCAAACCGACACTACGCCCGAGTCGCCTACATTACATGCAGCCGGTTCGCGCTACGAAATACGCTCACCTAGTCATGAGCTAGTGACGGAAAACATCTTCGCTAAAACTTACCGTTCAGTGTAGTTGACGTCTGATGCCACAAAGTCGAGACGAATACACAGACACCAAGGTTCAGGCAGCTCACCAGCAGCAACAAGCGTTGACTTGCCTCAGTTGCCTGGCGCAGCCGTTGAGAATTCAAATCGACGCGGAGAGATGGCGCGCTGCCGTTGCTGCCGCTGCGCATGCGCAGGCGCTGCGGCCGGCGACGGCGTACGTGCTCCGAGAAATCTGAGCGCCTTTGCCCGTTTCTCTTCTTTTTTTTTTTTTTTTTATTGTCGCTCTCTCTCTCTCTGCGTTCCATGCACGCGAAACCGGTTGCTTTAACTTCCATTTTTCAGTTCTTTCCATGGAAAAAGGAAATGCCTTGGCGCGCTGTATTACAAACGCTGTGGGCTATCGCATGGAGCAGGAGTGCACACTTGGATGAACGCAGTGTTTGTAAAAACCGTTAGCACGCACGTCAGGCGCTAGCATTATGGCCAGCGACGATGAGTAATGTAGTGCATTTCTAGCATAGCTTTCAACGTACCGCCAAATGGGATACCTAGCTGCGCACATGTTAGTGCAGTCTGTTCCGGTGATATGTCAAAGCAATCAATACACTAATGACGTACGCATATGCTCGGCCGCACATGCATATAGCGCCTGGAAAGGACTGGGTGGGCTCAGAGTATCAGCGCACATTGTAAGTGAACGAGAAGCTTTAATTAATTTATAGCGCGGGATATCAGTCTGCGAAAAACCACCCGATGTTAGTGATGCAGCCTAGATATGGGGAGAACCTAAAGAGTATCTGAGAATCAGACGACACATAAGGCGCACACCACATACACAACATCGGTTCATCGCACACTAGCAAATTCTGCGTTGTCAGCTGTACACATTACAAGTCTCTGTGCTGTTAGCATGATGCCTGTTTGTAATCCGCTTCTCGCTAAAACTGGCATTCATAAACTCGATTTACATGATTGGATCGGCATTTTGCTTTCTTTATTTTACTGCCGCAAAAGTAATGCTATGAAAAACAACTGTAAAGACTGTCTTGGGACTGTCTTGAGACTGCGGAGGTCATATAATGTGGTGAACAAATGCGGAAGTATATACACCATGTCTATAATAAACTCTACAAGAAGGCTTTAAAGAAATGTCAGCAGTATATTCAATCCCAGTGGCTTATATCAAACGTAGCTCCGTATTATCCGCCTGTAACTCCGCTTGGTTACAGCGTACACGGGTTGGGCCGAGTTTAACGACTCTTGTCCATAGACGGCAAGTAAACCTGAAGCAATAACACTTTTACAATATCGGCTGTCCTTTAGTTCATCTCACAGCATACCGCAATCGGTATACGGTCTGTTCGCTCGAGTTAACATGATCTTTGGTGATATCCCACCCTATAGACTTCACCGGGGGTGGGGGGGGGGGGGGATATAGGAAGCTATTAAAAATAATTTCAATCACATAGAAGTATATATGCCGCCTCCGTGTGGTTCGCAAGGAAAAATTATCGTTGGGGATGCATTCCCGACTAACTATAGGTGCCGGGCCCAGAGGTTACATGTTAACAACCAGTGCAATACTGGATGAAACTTGGCGAGCTAGCACACTCTTAAACACCTAATCATCTGGTAAAATAACAATTAAGGACTGCGTAATTCAATGACAGAGATGCCATGGTGACCTTTATTGGTTTTCTCTGTAGACATTCTATAAACTGGCAATCGGCTACAGAAATAGCAAACAGAAAAAAATTTGCATATAAACGGCGTATAGACCGCTAATATAGACAAAAAATACAATTTAACGACTTTTGTCAAGACTAAATTTATAGACGGGGAATAGATAAAAAAAGTAGACACCTTATCAACTTTCGCCTATAGAAAATCTATAAACCGGGCGTATACAAAATAATCAACACCTTATCGACTGTCGCCTATAGACAGTCCTTAGACACAGGATGAACAACAATAAATAGACACGCTATCGACTTTGGTCTCTACGTAGTCTATAGGGTGGAAGATCACAATAAGAAACAAACAACTTATCGACTTCTTTCTGTAGACCGACTATATAATGGCAGTAGACAAAAAGAAATAAAAATCTTATTAACTTTTGTGTATAGGCAGTCTATAGACAATGAATGGACAAGAATAAATAGAGACCGTATCGAATTTTTTTCTATAGGTTGTCTATAGAGAGGAAGTAGACAAAAATAAGCAAACATCTTATCGACTTTTTTCTGTAGACCGACTATGGAATGGGAGTAGACAAAAAGAAATAAAAATGTTATTAACTTTTGTCTATAGACAGTCTATAGACAATGAATGGGCAAGAATAAATAGAAACTGTATCGACTTTTTGCTATAGATAGTCTATAGAGAGGAAGTAGACAAAAATAAACAGACATCTTATCGACCTTTTTCTGTAGACCGACTATAGAATGGGAGTAGACAAAAAGTAATAAAAATCTTATTAACTTTTATCTATAGACAGTCTATAGACAATGAATGAACAAGAATAAATAGAGTCTGTATCGACTTCTTTCTATAGATAGTCTATAGAGAGCAAGTAGACAAGAAGAAACAAACACCTTATTGACTTCTTTCTATAGACTGTCTATAGAATGTGAGTAGACAAAAAGAAATAAAAATCCTATCAACTTTTGTCTATAGACAGCCTATAGACAATGAATGAACAAGAATAGAGTCTGTATCGACTTCTTTCTATAGATAGTCTATAGAGAGCAAGTAGACAAGAAGAAACAAACACCTTATTGACTTCTTTCTATAGACTGTCTATAGAACGTGAGTAGACAAAAAGAAATAAAAATCCTATCAACTTTTGTCTATAGACAGTCTATAGATTATTTATCAACAAAAGAACAAATCTATAGAAAGGCAAAGTTGTCTAGAAGAAGTCTGTAGACATTCTACAGACAGTCTAAACTCATTTTTGTAAGGGTAGTTTCCTTCCGCTCTCCCGGGGTAACGGTCCCGTCGCGCGTGCCTACTTTCCGCCGAGTGGCGGTCCCGTCGCGCGTGTACAGTTTCCTCAGGCTCCTCGACACAGCGATAGTCGTCCACGCGAATGTACCTGCGTCTTAGTGATGCGTTCTCTGCCCCGCGACGTTCGTCTTCTTGTCTGGCTTGCGGCATGCGCTTAGCGTTTTGGGCACGATCGTCATGGGTGGTGATTCCCGCCCGCCGCCACCGCTGACATTCTCGTTGCCGTTCCTGCCGTTGCTCTTCGTAGGCGCGTAGCTCTTTGCCTACGAACTTGATCACGTCATGTTCTGTTTCGTCACGGGGAGCACCGATGAGGGCAATAAATGTGTTCGTACCTTTGTTCAAATTTATTTGTCACGTCTGTGTCTTGTGTGAAACTACTTCGCTGGTCATCCACCCTCACAGAGTGGAATGGTTCATGTTTTTTTTCTTCTGTTCTGTTGTTCTTTTTGGTCTCAAATCTTCTGTTCTTTCCACCCGGTTCACGCAGCAAGAAGAAGTAGACGAAGAGGATAAGAAGTCTGGAGACCGCGTCGCCACCTTCATGTTTTACGTGAGTTTACGGCAACCAGCCTCGCACTGCTTGACATGCGTGAATCGTGGCGCAAAAAGAGTGCCGCTCGGTTCACTTTCTCGCAGTCTCGGCAGAGTATTTTTCTTTCTTGCTTGCTTTTCCTTACAGTATGAAAAAAAGACAGCATTGCGGCTGAGAATTTACGGCTTTCAAAGATCTCGCCTAGACAACGGCAGTCAAACACATTTACTTAACTGCGGCATGTTTCCGAGCCAAACTATATAATAGAGAATTTAGTTTCCCCGTAAACGTATCACCGTTCGCGCAATATCGGGTTACCGAAGCCACAATGGTGGCTTCGGTAACCCGATAGCGGCCACAATGGTGGCGACATCTCTGGACGCAGAATTTATTACCAAGGCGCACACAAACCGAATAGTGCAATGACCTACCGTATTCTACTGAACTAACGGTGTAAGACATTGGTTATATTTTCATAGTCGTTAAAGCTCCGTCCTTTTATGGGTTTGCTTCGACGAGAACAATCACCAAAGACAAACGTGATTTAAATGCATTGTAGTTGGACAAAGTGTCACAAGATGTCGCTAGCGGATATGCGGCTGCCGAACGCGGCTCCTGTAACCAAGTAATGCGTAATGGTAGAAGTTTATCGCTAAGAAGTTTACGGTAAGAAGTTTACAAACTCAAACTCTGTTATCTGAAATACATTTCAGTGCTTGTGAAATGTAGAATTATTTCGTATTTAGCGGTTTTGCTGTCTGCTTTCGTCGAGTTTAGCATTCGTAGTTAAAAAGAATGTTCCAGTCTTACACCACATTAAAAATTTCACCTTTGTGGCAGTGCGGACTGTAATGACGCCCTTCCATGTTTCTTTTTAACGTAGCTTTCAATAGCTAGATAAGACCTAACGAGCCGTGAAATACAACTTATGAAGAGCACCGAAGTACTAATGATGAAAATGGTACTTTGGTGTTTTTAACCGCTTGACCCTGTTCATCCCTAAAAGCGAATACCTGATTTCTCAAAACGCGAAGATAAAAAGAGGGGCTTCTAGCCAACGCACAGTCTTAGCTCGGTCATTCGCTACCCTTTTTTGGGGGGAAGGGGGGAGAGGAACGGCGGGGGAGAGCAGTGAGGGTGGGGAGAGTGAACTACGCGTACATAAAAACGCTGGTAAAGAAAACAGTTGCTCCCTTGATTAGGACAAGTCCCCTTGTCGAAAGGTTGGCTGCAGCGACATTCCTCGTCCTACTATTGGTAATCACTTCCTTAATGACTGTTGTAATGTTCCATTTGATGGACCGTATCTACCAGAAGTAGTAAACAATACTTAATTTTTTTTCGATTGTCGCTTCTCTTTCTACTCTTTCTCGACGGCGGTCCTCGCCTTTTGATGGTCGTTATAACTGTGTATAACGTTATAACTGTGCTGCCGTAACAAATCGCCCTTTTTTGTTTTTCACCGTAACAGCTTTCAGACGTGAGTTTGGGAGGTTCGACTGTGTTCCCCTACGCCAAGGCCGGCGTCTCTCCTCGAATGGTAAGAGTCGATTGATCAGTCTATTTTACGTGGCAAAAAGGTCGTAAGAAAATGTTTGCAACACACCCGGACTCATAGAAGAGAACATTCGTTTATCTGGAAATTTGTCAAAGGTCTCCTAACTGAATAGAAAACAGCAGAGCTGAGAAATGCTCTTCAGAGAAAGGCGTGATGTAGCATTACATTTACCATCAACTATAATATGTTATAGCAAAGATCGTAGTCAGCTGCACAAACTCTGTGGTATTCTTTTTCTTTTACATTTGCGTACTGTGAAAGCACAGAGTTTTTTTTTCATAACGCTACTTGCATTTTCTTCCTATCACATTTTCAAAACTATTTTGAGCTTGAAATAATCGCCGCATCTAGCGCGTATTTCTTCTTTTGGCAAAGCGTTACATTTTAAGGTAACAGAATTCCATGAATGTGCAATTGCATGGCGCAGACCGGACGCAAAAGAAATGTGCTACGTACCTATACACAGAAGAATAGCTTGGAAGAATTGCTTGGAACCGCGTAGAACATAAGGCTCCTCATGATGTAAACCGAAGTGATGTTTGCGAATGCCTTTTGTAAAGTTCTGCTGCAAGAAAAGAAACACCCGTATTGCAAAGAACGAAAAAGCTGAAAATTCGAAAAGAGTTGGTTCACGTACCTATACAGTGCGCTTGCTTGCTGGAAAGTAGTGATACACTAAACACACAAGGACGGAAGCGCGAAGGCGTGGTGGAACCCCATCGTTGTGCTTTTTCAAAGAATATAGAGGCGGCCACTGGCTCAATACCTAACGTTAGTCAAGCTGTTCAACGTAAAAAAAAAAAACACGATGCAAGATACGATTATAAGACCTGCGGTGCTCTGTCGTCTAAGATTGGACGATTGAACACCGTATGTCTTAAAATAGTATATAGCGCAGTGTCTTTTATCTTTTTTTCTTTTCGTTGAACAGCTCGTCTAACGTGAGCTGTGACATCGTATATAAGCATGTCTGGCAAGTCTCCTTCATTCCATGCTGCAAATCAAACCGAAACAATAAAAAAAAGATAAAGCTGCAGTGAAGTTTAATTTCGTGAACGCGGATGACTTGCAAGCGTATGGGTGCTATCTCACACACGACGCTATCAGTCTTCGGTGCACGTAGACGCCTACACTGTCCGCATCGCAGATCGTATTCAAGACAGGGCTCGCGCGGCCGCAGTAGCCGCCGCAGCAGAACGTCCCCTTGTAAGCATTCGCTTGCTAACTAAATTATTAAGGATGGTGTCAGCGCGCAAAGGCAAACATGAACACATCACACTCGATGACCGCGGACACTCGCTGTCAGAACGCAAGTGGGAGAAATCGCTGCAGCAGCAGCGAGTGAAGTGACCTTCATCCGGGCACTGAAACGAGAACATCGCTGCGAGAACAAAACGAGATCATCCGGGCAACCAGTCAAAAGTTCAGAAAATGTGGTCTCTGTCCCCCAAACCTTTATACCGCATTACATACGCTAGTTACTGCCCAAACAAATTACAAAAAAAAAATTATTGCTTCCGATTTCTTCCTAATGTTTGTTCAGAATATCACTCAAGCTGTAACTTCTTGTACGCTCAACTTTTAGTTGTAATTTCCAATAACAACTTTCAAAGGGCAGATACAGTGCGCCGCATCATGCGTTGTCATCTTTTGATACTAGAGATTTTTAGAATAGGGGCCCCAAACGTTTGGGGGCCCCAAAGAAATAGCGTCGACACCACTGCGCATGCGCGAGACGCAGACTGCGTTTGGGTTTTGCGTTGGGCACGCTATTTCACTGATTTAGCGGGAGCCCCAAAAGCTGCCCCAAAAGCTTCGTGTCAACAAACATGGCGGCACCCATCGAAGCGACGGCTCGAAGCGAGTGCCAAATGGCTCGATTCGTGGTAACGCGTGAAGTTCGTAAGCTAGGAGAAGTGACTGTGGTTATCGCTTTCTCTCAACTAACGTTTGTAATGAAGATTGATTCATTAGACGCTGCTGATTCCGAATTCGAATGTCGATTTCTTGGCTCGTAGGCCTAACGTGGATTATCTTGGCTGGTGAAGGCACGTGAAGCTGGTTACTCAAAATTAAGCGCAACAAATCGCTTGCTGCTAATCGAATAACCTCTCAATTGTAATTAAACGCAAGACCACGAAAGCCAAAATTACTCTTATCATGAAATGTTATAGTTTATTTTAATATTTATAATAATTTTTCTTTGACACCGTAGTGGCGCTGCAAGCGCAAGACGCTATTCGCAACTCAAAGCCCTATTCTAAAACTCTTCACTCCTGCATGCCCCAACGCTAACACCCGCAAAGCTCTTCGGGGCCCCAAACTTTTGGGGCCCCTATTCTAAAACTCTCTACTGAGACAGGGTTTCCTGTGCTCTTTTCAACGCCAGCAGTCCATGAGTTCCGCGGTGCGGGTTTTGCACCGGCGCCTTCGAGAGATGGCCGGCAGCGTCCGGTGCGGCGCGGATGGCTGTTTGGCCGAGACAACTCTTGCAACGAGGTTCAGTTCAAAACAGATTCATTTCGGCTCAGTAAGCTTTCAGGCCTGAGTCGCGGCAGCAATCTGCTATGCCGGTAGCCATTTCATGCTTACATCTACTCTCGATTACAGGAGAGCCAGCAGTTTTTTTCTTGGCGTCTGTGGCGAAAGCTATTACTTGTCATATTACCATCGGCCGTGAATAATAACAGAGACACGGATGTAGGGTGTTTCTAAGTGTCTTTATACTCCACGAGACTGCGCTTCCTTCGCGGATGTTGTATTGCCTGATTATTTCACAGTACTAGAGTGTACTAGAACTGTAACAGTACTCAGAAAAAGGCTACAGAAATTCTGAGAATTGTCTCCTAATGCATAAGCATTGTTTGGCTCGGCTGTGACTTCGCTGTTGCTTACTTTTGCTCACTTGCTTTTCCTAGCTTATGTACGTTTACCCATGGTGGCAACAGATGCTTAGGCTTTAGCAGACAATTTTCAAATTTTCTTGCCGTACCCGGCCCCTTCAAAGTGATCGTACCCATTGAGCCAGATAATCGGACACGAGCGCACCTCGACGAAGCAGAGCGGGCGAAAGGGTACGCCAGCTGCCTCAGTAGCGCGTGAGGTGTTGCGTGAGGGCTGAGTGCGTCGCCGCGGGGCCATGTCACGCTCGCTGTTGCTCTCGCGTGCCTGTGTTATACACGCGTTTCTTGTCCACGCAAGATCTCCCCTACGTTCCAACCATGCCTCGGTAAGGTCTAATGAAAATGCGTCAAGCATCTCAATGTGCTCGCTTGGCTGCGAGGAGTTCATAACTCGAAGGACGCTCAGCAGCGTTCAGTTAGACATTGGGCTACCCGAAATCTCAAGTTGGCATACCACAAATTCAACTAGGTTCACCCCGAAATTTCAAATTGGCCCAACCCCACATTGCAGTTGTGCCAACCCCGAATTTCAAGTTGACCCACCTCGAAATCAAATTGGTCCACCCCCAAATCTAAGTTGGCCCACACCCCACATTTTCGTTCAATCAACCTCAACCCCCAAACTTTAGGTTGACCCACCCCTAAAGTTAAGTTGGCCACCATGCAAATTTCAAGTTGGTCCACCCCAAATTTAGGTTGGCCCCACCTCCAAATTTCAAGCTGGCCCACCCTCAAATTTCAGTCTGCCCATTCCCAAATCTAAAGTTGGCCCACCCTTAAGTTCAAGTAGGTCCACCTTCAAATTTCAAGTTGGCCCAACCCCACATTTTAGTTGTGGAAAACCAAATTTTAAGTTCTTCCACTCCAAAATTGAAGTTGGCTCGCCTCCACATTTCATTTGGACCCACTCCTAAATTTATGTTGGCCCACATGCAAACTTTAAGTTTGCCCTCCCCAAAATTTCTGTCTGCCCGTCCCAAATTTCAAGTTGGGTCATCCCAAATATAAGTTTGCCTACATCTAAATGTCAAATTGGCTCGCACCCAAATTTTAAGTTAGCCCAACTCCCAATTTCAGTTTGCCCACCCGACCCCCAAATTTCAGGTTTGCTCACCCCCGCATTTATGTTGGTCCACCCCCAAATTACAGTGAAGATGTCTATGGCTAGGGTTCTATGCATTTTTCGTGTCTGTCAACATATCTGCGTGTCCAAAAACTCAGCTCCCGAATTTGATGCAACATTGCTTCATTCTATGCAAAAGCTTATACGTCTCATCACTTGGATGTTCATTTTCAGTAGATTAGTCATCAATAGGCACCGTTTTCAAAATCAATAGACGCTCAAGTAGATAATAGGAGTTTCTCAAATATTTGCCACCCTAGCTGCAACCCGCGTCGGCCATGTATATGCTCGCACCGCCCTCTCTTTATAGTAGTCCCAAGCCCTTGCGGGCTTAATTTCCCTCTGCTTTTCCGGCGTGGTGGCCTCGTCGCGTGTATCTCCTTTCCACCGGGTGGCAGTCCCGTCACGCGTGTTTAGTTTCCTCCGGCTCCCCGAGGTGGCGGTAGTCCTCCACGCGAATGTATGCCGCCGACCAAGACCGCCGATCAAAACAAAAGTGTGTGTGCGTGTGTCTTTGGGATGACCGCCGTCACCACTCAAGAAAAATAAAAGGTGCTCATACCTTTGATCTACATTCCGAGTCACCTCTATGTTGTGTACTAAACTGCTTCTACCGCCAAATTTCAAGTTGGCCCAGCCCTACTATAAGCTTCCCCGTGCATTTTCTATGGAGTCCTATGTATCTCTCTGGGTATTCTCTTTAAATTTTTTCAATTGGCCCTTATCGCTTATAAAATTACTGATCGTGTACATTTACACTAGTATAACGACTACATGTCTGAACTTCACAAACAATGCATTAGTTTGCAGATACAAGGCATTACACGTTTCACGTGACGGGGCAAGAGTACTCGCCAAAGAATAATTACGCCTTCGGAAGGTCTCGTAGGCTGCATCAGGAACGTTATTCACAGCGGAGAACAGGAAACGTCTTGTGCGCGCTGCAGAATGCCGTATGGGAAAGAGAGCACCGAAATGACGCAACCAAGTGCGCAAGTTACATTTACTCACGTATTAGCGAGCTTGCATGTCTAATTTATGTTACATTTAGTAGGCGTAAATGCGGTCTAATTTAGCAAGAGACCTCCTCTTCAAAATTTTATAGTCATTTCACGTCAAAATTAGAGTGAAGTGTGTAATTTAAGGTCCAGAAATTGCAAAAGTGTGTTCTAAGGGACGCCGCAGTGTGGGGTTTCGGGTTATATTTGACCAATAGCGGTTCTTTGATGTGTGCCCAAAGCGCCGTACGCGAGCATTCTTGCATTTCGCCATTCTCGAAATGTGGCCTGCGTTGCGGGGACCGAACCCGTGACCTCGCGCTCATCAGCGCGACGTCATAGCCACTGAGCTACAGTGGCAGGTCGCAGTACTGCGAGGTCACTATTTGCTGTTAGCGTAAAACGTACGAGCCACGGCCACCTTTTCTAACATAATACTGTGCCTTGCTGTGCATATTTACGAAGTCAATCTTGTTGAATCAGGTTGTAATGAAACAAGACAAAAAAATTGAAATCACCACTTATGTACGCACGTCTCTTTTTGCAGGGCTCGGCTGCCTTCTGGTATAACATGCGCGATGACGGCAGCTACGACGTGCGCACCTTGCACGGCGCATGCTCCGTGCTACACGGCACAAAGCACGGTACGCCTATGCATGGTGCAATGCATATTTTCTCTGTATAGTCGTGGTGACCGCAGTTATTGTTATATTGTTATAAGTTATTGTTATAGTTATTTGTGAAACACTTACGGACCACAGAATCTAAAAAAAAAAAAAAAAGATGGAAATTTCCGCAGTCTGGGCATGTACACAGAGTATTATTCGTATTTCCAGCTTGTAATAGTATATGCAAGAAACACAGTGTTGTACTGTTTTACTGGCTACACTCGCTAAATGCTCCGAAATTCAACGTTTTCTCACGTCCTGCGGTCCCCAAATTTTTGAGGCCAACTGTACCTATGGGCTTTCAGAACCAGAGGCGTTCTTTATCTTCAACAAATGAAATCTCAACGGGAGAATTCAAAGGCGAACGCAAAATATGGAAACTTTTTTGCTAGCGGAAACCATAAGTGATTGTGAAAGTACGTCAAATGTACTGCATTGCCCAAAAAGGGAACCCTCGTTTATTATTTGGCTACCTATGGCAGCTAAATATAGCATGAAGGCACGCATACTATTTTTAATCCATAGAAACCAACATAATGTGCCCTGTCAGCCACACTTTCATCAAATAAAGTAGGAGTGTTTCAGTTGTACAAACATTAAAAAGATTGAGCCCCTAGGATACCCTTACATGTCTCGTTAATTAGGTACCGCGCTGTAATACGATCACTCGTAACTGGTTAATGGCAGCACATCCTCCACCATACGTTTCGGACAGAAGAAAAGTTTACTACCCTTAATTATTTCGTTCCGCTTATCGTGGTTAGCTGACGTACTCTGCTGCACTTTTTGCTATTACAGTCGCCAACCTATGGATTCGAGCCAACGGCCAGATGTTCCGACGACCATGCCCGGCGACAAAACGGAGACGGACACTAGATTCTGCGAAGCTGTGATAGTTGTTACCTGTGTTACTTTATTTCTTGTTCCTGCTGCTTATTTGTTCCTTCTTCTTGTATCTTTGTCTTCGCGATTTTTTTTTTTTTTCATTGGGAACGACGGGTCGTCCCTGTTAGTGTCTATTGTTAAAAAAATAAAGTGAAAAGAAAATCAAAGGATTGTTTATGTAAAGGAATGCACGCCACCTTGAGGGTGTTCGAAGGAAGGTCAAGGTATGGTACATGCCAAAGTAAAGCACACGACTTTGAGTATGTGTAAAAGTCAATGGATGGTCCCTGCAGACTAAAGCAGACCACCTTGAGGATGTTGGCTCTCTCCACCGACCGTTGATATGGCTGGTTCTGTAATCTGCACGACTTTTATTGTGACGCGATAAAAGCTTCTTTGCAAATACAGTAACCACGTACGCTCAACTTTGAAAGTCTCTGTACACACTTCTTTTACTCCCTAAAATGGAAATTCAAGCTTGGTGCCGACACAGCGTTGTTTACTATGGCCGAATCTACAGCAGTATGGATGCAAAGGTGAAAGAAATGCTTCAAAACGTCGCGTCATTCTTCACTGCTGATTAAAAGGTGAGTAGCTGTAATAGAAAAAGAGAAGGCGTGCTTCAAGAAAGGTAATGGTGAAGTAAGTCTAATAAAAGAAAACAGAACTGTGACGAATGTTACAATAAGTTCTGTCTCTGCTATAAAAAGACGGTCTCGTACGGTCAATGAACTCTAATGGTGTGCGTTGCCCTCAACCACTTGTGTACAGGCCTTGTGGCACCTTATAGCTTGTTACAAGATGCATATAGCGCAAATATACCAGTGCTAGTAAGCTGCGCAACATGAGCGGATTACGGTAACAAGAAAAACAAAGAAAACGAAGAAAATGTTTGTGCGAGCGAATGATGAAAGCCGATGACAGAGCTCCCATGTCAGGCTTTATCAGCTACTCGTCAAAAACAAACAGTTTACCTCCAAGCTTACTCAGTGGCTTCGATCACCCCTACGCGTTTGTTAAAGCGATGAGCGGGAGTACCTTCTGTGCGCCGATAAACTTCGTAAAGTGACCGGGCATTAAATTTAGAGTCCTGAACCCGCAACACTTCAAGTATGTATCGACTGAAAAGTTGATCAATGGCACGATGCTCAAAGGCTCAAATCTCAGATTCATGGCCGTGGTGAGGCAAATACCAAATGAAAACGAACAAAGTAGGGTCGTCAAGAGCATGTAGGTCGCCCACTTGAAACCATGCAGATCATTAGTTCAAGTGAGCAATTGTACAACCAGTCGATGAGGGTTTTGCTCTACGAGGTATTTCTAATTATCGGGCGTACACATTCTGCACATCCTGCGAAAAAGTATTGTTGAAGCTTGGTAAGCTCAATCATGTAGTTATCGATTGTACGTCGATTCTCCTACACGCCTTAATGTTCCAATTTGCATGTTTTATTTTATAATTAACAAGCATAGATGTTCGGCAATAGCGTGAAGTGTATGTCTGGCGCCGATACACCGATCGACAAGAAAAAGGTATCAATGAAAGTGAGGCATGCGCACAATGTCCAACTAGTGACAAAGGATTCTACACTTTCATCGCATATTGTTTACAGTTACTCTTCATGACACTGAGTGCTAGCGCATAATCGTTCGCGGGTACGGGTATTAGATTTTATTGGGCCACTTGGTTCAGCATAGTTCTTCGATCCCACAGTTGTCCCGGACGACACATTTCAAAGGACACAAAGTAAATCTTTGTACGCAGGACACAGGAGCTCTGTTGGTTGACATTCTCAACAAGGTGTGAATTCTTTGCCCGTGTGCTTCAGCTTAAAAGCACACGGCTAGAGAAAGTCCCTCAATACCTCAAAAGACACTACATCCCAGCAACTGTGACCAAGACGCGTTTCGCTTAAAACCATGTGAGCCTTTCCTGACACCACCCAGACACAGCCGACTAGAGTGAGCAATGGATGACCCTGAAGACCGCGGGACACCCGTAACGTGGCCACGCAACGTGGTCCCGCAACCCACCACCCCCTTTCAATGGGGACGCTCATAGCATTCATCCATCCATTCAGCCTTCTCATCGTCTTCCAGGCGGTTCCAGACGCATTCCATTAAACAGTTTCAAAGCTCTCTGCTTAGGTGGCTACGTAGCTTGTCTGCGATGCTGGCCAGAATGGGAACACAGCACTGAGCGTATTTCTGCTCAGCTGCCTCACGTGTATTATTGTGGAAACACCTAGCGAGCGCTGCGCCTTCTAACGTCCTTCGTCCCAGCTGTTTCCTGTCGCGCAGCTTCACCGAAAAGCTTTGTGGTCATACGGCACCCGCCTCCCCGCAACCCCTACCTGCTCTCGGTGTACGTGCTGCTCTCGAACCGGCTGAGCGTGGTGCACGCCGAGGCCCGAAGGATGGCGACAACGCTGGGCTCTGGATATAGCAACCGCATTAACTCGCGGCGCTGCCCCGTGTGCGGCGCAGTCAAAATACCACGGCGCTGCGCCTCGTTGGGCGAGGCGTTCGCGCTTACCGTGCTCAATTTGTTCGATCTGGACGACCGGTTCTACATGAACACGCTCGGATCGGTCATCATGTATGGCGTCATCGTGCAGCAGCTCACTAACGGCGCTGGCGCTTAGACCCCAAAACGCCACGGCGCTTAGACCCCAAAACAGTCTTCAGAAAGCAGCGCTCGAAACTTTAAGGGAGTTTGACCTCCGATTACAAATGTCTGATGAGTACGATACTCGCTTATGCGAAATTTGAGCGCAGCTCTACATACGTGTTTTCATTTCTGGATTTATAGAGGCAATAAATCCATTTCTGGATTTATAGAGATGCCGAGTGAGCGCGGCGTATGCGGACGCTTTCCAACGCGTACGTCTGGTTGGGGCTTTACGGTGAGGGACGCCAACGAACCAGCTGTCGAAGAAGACGACAACGAACGCGTGACGAGTGCACGAGCGCACTCGCGCGGTTGTGGCGACGAACGCCAACTAACCAACTGTAGAAGAAGACGACGAACGCGTGGCCAGTGGCACGAGCGCGTTTGCGCGCTTACGGCGAGGGACGCCAATGAGCCAGCTGTGGAAGAAGACGACGACGAATGTGCGAGCAGTGACACGAGCGCGTTCGCGCGGTTGCGCCGTGGGATTGCGAAGCTCATCCCAGGAACGGGCGCCTCAGAGCTGAGCTCTAAATTGCAGCACCACTTTGCGAGGACAGAGAAGGAAAATAACACGTACACAGCGCTGTCATTTTATTTCTCTGTCCTCATCCAGGCGAGCTGGATTGGTAATCTTGAATCACAACCATGCAACCAGCCCGCCAACGAGCTTTTCCTCCAAAGCTCTTCGACGTACATAAGAACATGGTCCACTTTCGAAGAAAGTGATGGAGACGACGAAGACGACGACGAAGTGGATGAAGACGACGAAGTGTCTCTTGGCGGAGTGTTGTTTTTATACCTCTCGGTTATCGGAATTTTTCAATTCGTAGAGATATAATTGAAACAATAAAATCATGGACTGAATTTCAACACCTAAAATTTCCGTGGAAAATACATTGGTATCCATCAAGACAATCAGAAGTAATAATCACAAAATTACGCTGCCGCGTCCCGCCATTAAACCTATATTTACACAGGGCTGGTCTGGCGATATCACCGCTGTGTCCATTCTGTATAGAAATAGAAACCATAGAACACTACTTTTTAATATGTCGCCGGTATAAATTACAAAGAAAAAGACTTCTTGAAATTCCGCTCGCTAAATTAGGGTAAATTTAACATCAGAAATAGCACTCTCTTTCGGTGCCTCGGTATTCGGCTTTAGTCACAGGGACGTGTTTGATGCCGTTTGTAGTTTCATTCAATCAACTAAACGAATAAAATTTTAAATACATACTTTTACAACTAGAGATATAGCACGACATTTATATTATAAAAAGTGCAGTATAGGAAAATTATTCTGTCTGTTCTGATTACTAAATTGCACTGTAACAGTAGTTTCAAAAACCGTATCTAAAAGTTCAGGTGCCCAATTCTTGGCCAATCCCCCGGAGTGGGTAAGAGCCATGTGCTGAGGATATCATCATCATCATCATCATCATCACCTCTGGCTATCTTTGTGAAATCTCCAGTGTATCGATCAGGCGTTCGGTGGCGATGGACGTGGACCGCCCAGGGCGTCTGCCGGATCCGGCGGCGTCAGCGACGGCCGCCTCTAGGAAGCGGATCGGGCTCCACACTGACAGCGACAGCGAAGGCACCCATATCTACTCGCTCAGCAGCGAGGACCCTTCCGACGACGAAGGCTTCGAACTTGTGCGGAGCCGCAAGGCGAAGAGAAGGAACACCAGGTCCTCTTCGTCCTCCAGTACGCAAACTGTTGAACCCATGCGGAACTCCGACGCCAACACCCTTCTGTTTATGCCTGTGATACCCAACAGTAACATGAAGCGGCTTAACAGGCAATCTGTCTCGATGCTGCTGGAGACCGTGGTGCCAAATGAAATCACGGACATTAGAGTGAACACCCGCAAAAATGTACTGGCGGTTGATATTCTGCATGCGGGTGCTCTTAGCACCCTACGCAAGGTAACAGATCTTGATGGCATGCAGGTGCGCTCTCACATACCACTGGGCTCTGATGTCATCACTGGTGATGTATGATATGATGTAGACTTGGCCATCCTCAACAATGACTTGCCGGTTCTGGTTAAAGCAGCGAGTGATCGGGACGTTATTGTTGATGTCTACCGCCTGGGCAACTCACGTTGCGTGAAGATTGTTTTCAAGGGCAACTGCCTCCGGTCTCACGTTAAGGTAGGCCACTTTCGGCATCCTGTCCGGCCTTTTATTCCGAAGCCTCTACAGTGCCGCAAATGCATGAAGATCGGACACGTGAGCAGCGTCTGTGAGAACGAGACAGTGTGCCCCCGCTGCGCTGAACCACATGCCGCGGATAAATGTGCCGCCACTGTCATGAAATGTCCAAACTGCCACGGATCTCACGAGGCCTCATCGAAAGACTGCCCCAAGATTAAGAAGGAAATGGCTATCTTAAAAGAGATGGCAAGAGATCATTCCTCTCATCGAGAAGCCGCCGCTAAAATCAGGAAGCGACGCTCCCGTCGCCGACGTTCTTCAAGAAAAGCTTCTGCGTCGGTGATGCGTATGCCATGCCCACAGTCACCTCCTCCACTGCCACCCAGGCCATTGACATCAGAAAGGCCTACAAAGGACAAGGGCACCGGGAAGAATACGGACACCGAAGCCTGGCCTGCGTTGCCGAAGCGGCAACCACCAGCAGAATCGCTGCACGCCGATGGAAGTCGACCATCCTGGGCATCTCCTGCCGGTGAATTGACTGAACAGGATCGGCAAGTGGTTATAATGGTGCGATCACTAATGAATACGATTCGCATGCTACTGAAAAAGCTGCAGACACCAACAGCTGAAAGCGAATAGCAAATACTGGATGCACTGAATCCAGTACTTGCAAGCCTCCTATAAGCACCATGGCTCACCCAGTACTTTCTTTTCGCACTGAAGTTAGAAGTGCGACAATTTTTCAATGGAATGCCAGAGGCTTGAAGTCCCGCATCTCGGATTTGCTCCAGTTTGTCTTGAAGAATCGGTTCCCTATACTTGTTATTTGTGAACCGAACGTATCAAAGCCCTACAGACTATCTGGTTGCGAAGTGTTTGCTTCTTCCACGTGCGAGGAACGGAGCAACGCTATCATTTACATCCGCACGGACTTTAACTATGTTTCGCATGCCGTTCAGCCTCATGACTACAACCAATACGTATGCCTCCGCATCAAAAAGAACAAAATGGCCTTTACTCTTATTGGTTGTTACACCACCCCATCAAGGCGGTTTGACCCTGAAAGACTGAAATACATATTAAAAGAAACTGATGGCCCCTGGGTCATCACTGGGGACTTCAATGCGCACCACTTGCTTTGGGGAAGCACCAAGATAAACTCCACGGGAAGGAATGTTGCGTCGTTTGCCTCTGATTATGACCTCTGCATCATGAACGATGGTAGCCCAACGTATCTGCGGGGTCCTACGTATAGCAGCTGCCTGGACTTGACTTTGGTGTCACAGAACTTCACATCACATGTTAAATGGTTTTGCGACATCGAGACTCATGGGAGTGATCACATTCCCACCTATCTAACGATTAATGGACTCACTCGGTCTTACTCTCGGGGTATCTTGAAGAGCACTGACTGGATTATGTTTACGTCGCTTATGGAAGAAGCATGTGGGGGAGATTTCGCCGGCGACATCGCCGACACCATCGCAGAAGCACTTAAAGTTTCCAAGTATTCATCATCATTGTCATCAAGCCGAACGGATTTCGACACTGAACTTGAAAGACTTCGTGCGATTCGACAGCGTGCAGAACGACGATACAGATGCACTAAATCAATTTATGATCTGAGAGACGCACGTCGCATTCAGAAGAAAATTCAGCGTCGCATAGACAAACTAGAGAGAGAACGATGGAAGACATTCTGCGAGTCACTGGACCCTCGCAAGCCGCTTTCACATATCTGGAGGACAGTACGTGGTCTTCGTTCATCCCCACAACAACGACACCCATTTGCAGCTTTGGCCCTCCATCTTGGCCAAACAGAGCTTGTTGTGGCGGAGGAATTCTGTGCCAGAGTCACTGGTGAGCCTGTCAACATCAACGTTGATGTAAGTGACCTCCCAGCGGCTAAGGTACCGGAAATGGACGTGTCATTTACCATGGAAGAACTCGAGGCTGCCCTGGCAGTCTCTAAACGATCATCCTCTCCAGGCCCTGACGGCGTCACCTATTCTGCCCTGGGACACCTTGGACAAGAGGCAAGAAGAGCGCTTCTGAACAGCTTTAACAACTCATGGCATAGAGGTACAGTTCCCCGGCAATGGAAGTTAAGTCGGCTGGTACCATTACTAAAGCCTGGAAAATCTCCGTTGGACCTGGCGGCATATCGCCCTATTGCTCTTGCCAGCTGCATCGGCAAGGTTATGGAAAGGATGGTCCTTGCACGTCTAGAATGGTATCTCGAGGGTTACAATATCTATCCCGCTTCCATGGCAGGCTTTCGTTGGGGTCGTTCTTCAATGGACAGCGTCATTGACCTCACGACATTAGTGCAGCAGGAGAAAAGCCGTAAGCGCATATCAGTTGTGCTCTTTCCTCGACGTGAAAGGCGCGTATGACAACGTTGCACATGAAGCCATCGTCACCTCCCTGGAGACTATTGGAATCGACGGCCGCATGCTTCGTTGGTTATCCGACTACATAACTCGCCGGTCGTTTTTTGTGCAAACAGAAGACGGCCCCACAGCTGAACATTACACGTACTGCGGCGTGCCTCAGGGAGGAGTATTGAGTCCGACGTTGTTCAATGTGACACTCATTGGACTAGCTAACATTTTACCTAAGACAATCTGCCTCTCGATATACGCAGATGACATCTGCCTTTGGACTTCTGCAGTTACTCGGCCTCAGGTGCGTGCGCGTTTGCAACGGGCAGCAACCTTGACATCAGCATATCTTCAAGCACAAGGCTTGACTGTATCAACCGAGAAATGTGCATTGGTGGCATTCACTCGAAAACTTATGACGCCATACCCAGTTTCTATTAATGGACACACTATTGCCTACGGACAGACCCATCGATTTTTAGGTGTAATAATCGACCGCAATCTTTCCTGGAGCCATCATTGCACGTACCTGAAGAAAAAACTGTCGTCGATTGCCTAGGTACTGAGATTCATGTGCGGGAAAACATGGGGCACATCTGCACGCTCCATGCTTCAGTTGTACAGAGCTCTATTTCTAGGATACCTACGCTACAGCCTTCCAGTGTTGTCCAATACGTGCAAGTCAAATGTTCGCTCGTTGGATAGCTTACAGGGCCAAGCATTGCGCACTTGCTTAGGACTTCCTCGCGGTGCGTCAACACCTGCAACAATCGTCCTCGCCAAAGATCATCCGATCCAAACATACGTTGCAGTGGATTGTCTCAGGGCGCATATCCGTCATCTTTCCCGCGTCCCCGATCATCACATGGCGTTTTGCCTTCGCAGAGACCTCGTTCCATGTTTTCTGAAGTTATCGTCACCAATCAAGATTGCCTTCCGTCAGGATACACCCCAGCAGCAAGGCCTTCATTTCCCTTGTGGCGCCTGCAACATCCTCAGGTGCGCCTAAGTATTCCGGGCGTAAAGAAGAAGGCCAATCACCCAAGAATATCTCTGCAACAGATGACGCTGCTATTAATGAATGAGACCTACTGGGACCGAATACACATCTATACCGATGGTTCCGTCTCATCTACCAGTTATTCAGGTGCCGTTGTCATTCCGGCTACGAAAACCACACTCAAGTTCAAACTGTCAGACGTCACAACATCAACGGCGGCAGAGCTTGCTGCCCTGCGTGCTGCTGTACAATACCTCCTGCAAGAGACACCTCAGAAATGGGTCATATTTTGTGATTCTAAGGCAGCACTTCAGAGTCTGCATTTTGCCATTTATCACAGGACTCATGAGCAGCTTGTATATGAGACAAGAGAAGACCACCATAAAGCTATCGCTAGAGGGCATGAATTATATTTCAGTGGCTACCGGGACATACCAGCATTGCTGGTAATGACCTCGCCGACGAAGCCGCCCGGTCTGCTCCTCTAGAAGGCCGACCAGTCCTAATCCCCTTATCCAGGACCGACGCTGCACGAAAACTTCTTTCGTGGCTAAAGCTATGACACACAAATATTGGTCTTTTTCTTAATCCGAAGTGCCATCTCCATAAAATTGACCCATCCTTGAAGCTTCAAATGCCATCAAACATTTCCCGCTCGGAGGCGACAGTATTGGGCCGCCTCTGGCTCGGGGTGGCATTTACAAAGGCCTACTCGTTCCGCATTGGAATGGGGGATACGCCCATGTGTGACTCTTGTGGAACCAGAGAAACAATTGAACATGTCTTATGTTTCTGTCCCCAGTTCGACGTCGAGCGTGAAGCTATCCGGACAGCATTGAACCGGCTGGATTCTCGACCATTTTCTGAAGTGAAGATCCTTGGACCATGGCCGTATGCGTCGATGGCACAGAAAGCCACGAAAGCCTTGTTGCACTACCTCAAGTCGACAGGTCTTGGCGACCGTCTGTAGACTTCGTGCGAAGCTTCAGATGTGCGCGAAACTGTGCTGTCTCTATTTCCTTTCTCTCTCTGTTCATCCCTATACCCCCTTTCCCCAGTGCAGGGTAGCAAACCGGACGTGCGTCTTGTTAACCTCACTGCCTTTCCTCTCTTCTATTTCTCTCTCTCTCTCTTCGAAGAAAGCATGGAACTAGTACTCGAACCATATCTCGAATTTAATAAAAGTCTTAAAATGTACCTGCTGTCGGAAGTACTTTTTTGACAGAGGCAATCAATTTGTAAGAAAAAGTCTTGAGAGTCGCAAAGCTTCAAAAAAATTTTAAGCTTAATGTTTTCGACTCTGTAACTCGGTAATAAAAAAAAAGATAACACGATTTTGTAAACTGCATATATTGAGACCTCCAAAGCGTACAAGATTAATAGGTTATGCATCACTCCACGATAGACGACTGCATGCTTTCTGAGTAGGAGTTTTCAAAAAGCACACGTAGACAACAGTTTCAGGTGAGCTGCAAACTCACGTATGAATTTTTCCAGTTCGACGCTGTAACAGACGCAGTTTTGTGCACTGCGATAAGTGATTGGTACTGCGTTATAATTTGCTAACTACGTTCTTTCGCCTTTATTTTTTATCAAGTTACAGGTTTCGGAATGCGTCGTGCAAAATTGTAATCCCTGAATCGAAATTTTGATTCTTACAGCCGGTGGAATGCAGCATTCTTTCTTGAATTCAAAAACATTTATTCAACTCGGTTCAGCTTTTGTCTAAGGAAAGCTTTTCTGCCTTTGACATGCATTTGAATAGGGAAATGAGAGTTGGCCTTATCAGATTCGTCTGATCAGAAACAGATTGAACTATCGAACATGCACACGGGGCAACACTGCACTTCATATGTGAGGCGTAATGTATGGTACACTTTCGAAGAAAGCATAAAACTAGTACTCGAACTAGCATATCTTGAACATTTCTTCCAGTTCGTTGCGTGATGTCTTTCGTAAGAGTACAAATCACTTGGTAAAAAAATAATTATCCAGACATTTCATATCAAAGTAAGCTACAATCAAGGACAGGATACAAATTAGGCGTTTCCTGGAAGAGTGGACCTTACTGTAGGTCCTATATGTGCCGGCTATTCCCAGCGCCGGATATCACAAGCACATCATGGTAGATCAGCAAACTATAGCCAAGAATAGTAGTTTAATTATCTACTGCTGCTACGCCTTTATTTCTTTCGACTTGGAGGTCTCGACATGACAAATAAACTTGTTTTCGACACAAGCGTTCAGCATTTCCACGTAACACCCTTCGCACGTCTGTCTACAATCACGGAGCAAAAATCCAACAATATCTGGTAGGTTCGCGCCCAATGTTGCAGTTTTCGTAAACGTTCGTCCGCAGCTCCTTCTTCATAGGTGTAGCTATGCTTCCTTTTCTAAAAAGCTTTATAAATTCAAGCACACTGTTCTCGACAGAACAGTTTCTGCGCACTGCGCCTTCAATAAATATCACCAGGCGCACATGCTAGACCGAGAAAAAAAGGAACGAATGAATTGACGCTGCTCTTCTCTGACTACAAAAATGAGTCCCCCGTCTGACGTCACTGCCGCCATCTGCCGCGCACATGTCATATTGTCGTGCGAATTGACAAAGCAGCTGCATGACAAAGTTTCCAAGTCGCATTATTCGGGCTTTGTTAACCCCACAGAAACGTGCCTACCATCGCCAGCGTACGACAAAGCTTAGGTACATTGCTAACGACTTTTGTAGCTTTGCAGGAGTGCTCGAAAAGGACCGGTCGAATGTGCCATAAGTAATAAATTTGCGCAATGAGTTCATAACTGTCTGATAAACATTGAGCTTCAGCTGCAGTGTTTGAGCGAGCCTGACTCTATTGGAGGTTCACCGACGCTTGACGTTTACGCTGCGCTTCCGCATAACTGCGCCGTTGTAAAGACTGTGCCAGAACGTTAGCCAACTTGTTCAACGAAGAAAAAAATAGAACTTAAAGGTGCAAAATAGAACTTAAACACCTATGGTGTCGCAGACAAATTTTTCCTTAACGATGGGTCCTGGAATGAGTGTGGAATCCGTCACTTCAACAAACTGCTCTGATTGAGGCCTCTAGTTGCCTCGCAAACGAAATTACACCGTATCTACCCCAAATGCAGTCCGCGCCCGGTGTATACTCTTGCGTAGGTACATTTCAGCTGAACGGGGGCTGATACGGTCGTTAAACTATTTCAGTTCAGCATTGTGGTTGCCAAGGGAGTGTGCAATATGGTTTTACATAGAAGAAATCATGTTCTCAACGCACATTTTTGCCCAAAATAAAATTTAATATTGCCTTCATCTCATCCCATCCCACCGACTGCGATAGCCACTTGTCTTGAATTTGCTACGTCAGAAAGTTAGGCGCTACCGTTGTGAAGTCTTCACCGAAACAGTTCGAAACCACTGCGTATAAGTCCTAAGCCGCAGGGTTTGCTACGCAATGGCGCAGCAAGGACATCCCCGTTGAACTGCGCTCCCGATTCTTTCACTCGCACGATAAAAGCCGCACATACCAGAAAACATCAGCGGGAACTAACCAGACTGACCGCCGAGATCCACATAGGAAAATTAAAGGACGCATCGCAACTATGACGTATTTCCGACTCCTACATTACACAAAGGCATGGCATTCGAAATCGGCTTCCGTTCCTCCGAGTGATGTTATAGGGGTGTTATTATTGCGATAGCAATTATATGGACACTTCAACCGGATTTCTGCCGTCAGCCTCGCCGTCGCCGTCGCCGTGAGGTTTAGCTGCGGCACCAAGTACCTATTATATCAGAGGCTCCGGCAACAGTCACCAACGCCGCACGCATTTTGTGCGAACCTGGGCAAAACGCCGACGGCGTCGACAACAGTTCTGCGTGTTACCGGTGCTGCTGCATGTCCAAGTTTATACAGATGATAAAGCTACTATCATTACTCCGTATAGCTCTCTACAAATTTGCTATCGCAATTGATGCTTCGCCTTTCAGGTGAAACTGCGACAACTTTTTTGTATATCCTGAGAGGCAACAGACGAGATCGGGCGACTTGACGCGCCATGTGAGCGCGATCGATGACTTCACGAGCATACTCGGTTGTAACACGTGGCACAGAAGGTAGGATGGTGTCAAAAGGCAATGTAGGGTCGCGACCATACAAAAGATAAAAGGGGGAATATCCTGCGGTGTCATGTCTGGCCAAGTTATACGCGAATGTGACGTAGGCCAGCGTGGCGTCCCAGTCGCGGTGATCATTGGAGACGTTACATCGACATCATCTCTGAGTGTTCGATTGAGACGTTCCGTAAGACCGTTCGTTTGTGGGGGTTGGCGGTGGACAGCTTATGCTCTGTGGCCCAAGAGCGGAGGAGGTCGTCAACAACTCGAGACAGAACGAGCGGCCGCGGTCGGTAAGTAACTGTCGAGGTGCACCGTGGTGGAGGATGACGTCATGGAGGAGAAAATATGCGACGTCAGTTGCGCAACTAGTCGGCAACGCCTTGGTTATCGCGTAGCGTGTCGCGTTATCGGTAGCGACGGCGATCCACTTATCCCTCTAATCATCGTCGGAAAGGGCCAAGCAGGTCAAGGCCTACGCGATAGAAAGGTTCAGAGCGAACTTCAATGGATGGAGTCGGCCGACAGGTGGCAGGGAGGTTTTTTTCGGCGCTGACACAATTCGCAAGTTGCGACATAACGACGCACAGAGCGGTAGAGTCCCGGCCAGAAGAACCGGCGTCGTACGCGGTCGTATGTGCGCAAAACTCCAAGGTGTCCCGCCGTTGGTGCATCGTGAAGTTGTTCGAGAACGACGGATTGTAGATGACGAGGAAGGACAAGGAAAACTCAGGGCCCTCAGGGTTGATATTGCGGCGGTAGAGGACGCCGTCATGCAGCACGAACATGCGGTACGGGTCGTCGGTGCTGCCAGATTGCACTCCGGCGATGATGGCCTGCAAGGACTCGTCGCGATATTGTTCAGCACGCATGTCGCCCATGTCAGTGTGAAAGCCAACACGCAGGTCTCCGGATCATGTGCAACAGGATCAGGAGGATCCACGGGATGACGAGAGAGCAGTCAGCGTCCTTGTGCAGACGTCCAGACTTGTAGATGACATTAAAAGAAAATTCCTGGAGCCGCAAAGCCCAGCGACCAAACCGTCCTGTCGGGTCCCGGAGGGAAGACAGCCAGCAGAGGGCATGGTGGTCTGTAATGACCGAAAACGTGCGGCCGTACAAATATGGCCGGAACTTGGCGACAGCCCACACTAAAGCCAAACACTCACGCTACGGTGATGGGAGTAATTCCTTTCAGAAGGTGACAGCAGGCGGCTGGCGTAAGCTATCACGCACTTGGTACCATTCTGCTGCTGGGCGAGAACAGCACCGATGCCGTGGCCGCTGGCGTCAGTGGGGACTTCGGTCGGTGTAGATGGATCAAAGGGGCAAGTATGGGAGGGCTGGTCAGAAAGCCGATGAGAGCGGCGAACGCGTGAGCCTGCTCCGGGCCCCATGAGAAAGGCGTGTTCTTCTTTTGAAGATCTGTCAAAGGGCGAGCAACGTCGGCGAAATTTTGACGAAACGTCGAAAGTAAGAACACAGGCCGACGAAGCAGCGCATGTCAGAAGCAGAACGAGGCACAGCAAAACTGCGAACGGCGCGAACTTTATCCGGATCTGGTTGTACACCGGTTGCGTTAACGAGATGACCCAACACGGTAATCTGACGGCGCCCAAATTGACGTTTCGTGGAGTTCAGCTGAAGGCCGGCTTTTCGGAAGACCGCAAGAATTGCAGCGAGTCGCGTAAGGGGCTGCTGAACGTGGGAGAAAAAACAATAACGTCGTCAAGATAGCAAAGACAGGTGATCCATTTGTAGCCTCGCAGAGGAGAGTCCATCATTCGTTCAAATGTCGCAGGAGCATTGCATAGGCCAAAGGGCATTACTTTGAACTGATATAAACCATCAGGTGTATGAAGGCAGTCTTCTCGCGGTCCATTTCATCACAGAAATCTGCCAGTAGCCAGATCTAAGATCAATGGACGAGAAGTATGTAGCTCCGTGCAAGCAGTCCAAGGCGTCATCGATGCGGGTAATGGGTAGACGTCCTTGGCGTGATCTTGTTTAGATGGCGATAGTCGACGCAAAAACACCAGGTACTGTCCTTTTTCTTCACAAGGACGACTGGCGAAGCCCAAGGAGTGGCTGATGGTTCGATGACCCTTTTGGGAGCATTTTGTCCACTTCTGATTGGATTATTCTACGTTCAGCATGTGATACACGACAGGGACGCCGACGGATCGGATTCATGTCTCCATTGTTGATACGGTGGTGAACAACAGATGTTTGGCCGAAAGGGCGGTCGCCGAAATCAAAGATGTCGTCGTACGATTCGATGGCGAGGATTTGCTGCAGTAGTTGTCAATGCAGCACCACCTCCGAGGGCTGCAGTTCTTAGTTTTCCGAAGGAACGCGGTCGAAAGCCACAGGGGACGAAAGCCGACTGGCTGCGGCGAACGGGAAGATGGGCGACGTGTTTGGGAACGAGAGTGGTGTCCGCGAGGCGATGGTGAGCGACCGTACCACGTGTTCCCGGCAGAGTTGTCGGCACTGTTAGACTCGGCGGAGGGCGAAACACGGCGGGAATTTCTATCAAAACGGTTCAGGTTGGTGGGCGTGCAAGGTGCTGAGGGCCACGAGTTGCGACAGTATCGGCGACATGACCAATACGGGACAGGTGAAATATATCGGCTGGTCGTCCGCAGTTCTCCACTCAGTCGGGTTGCGATAACGCGGAGAAAGCGCCGCGGTGAATCAAACAGAGTGGAAGGGCGTTCATTGGCTCTGGGGTTAGCGACAGCACAGACAGAACGTAAACCAATGCTTTCAAGTTCCTGGCGAACGATGGCTTGAACGAGAGGAACTGAAAGAGGGGTAGCGTCAGGGCAACGTGAACTTGTATATATGTAATTACATCCAGCCTATACCCCGCACCTCCACCAATATGTTACGGGGATGTTGGGAGTATAGACTGGATGTATTTACAATATATACACAAGTAGGGTTAGCGTGGTCAAGATGGCTGGCCAGCAACAACACGCAGCAGCCAGTGTCTCTCGATCTTCTTCTTCTTTCCTCCTATCCTTCCGTAACAATATGGACGCTCCAAAGCGGATTTCTGCCATCGGCGTCGCCGTCGCCGTGAGGTTCCGTATGACGTCAACGGCGATGAATCGTCGCCGCTCTCCGGACGCTGTATGTGCGAGTGAAAGGGTGCGAGGGACGCGCGCTTTCACGGGGAGCGAACGCACGTCAGAGAGCAAACGCGCGTTCTGCGCCGTGCTCCCTAAAGGGCTTCAGAATTAAGAATCTCTTTCCGCCTTTACAACCACCATATATAGAGAGCAAACGCGACTTCTTCTATCGCGCGAAAGGCCGTGGCAGGACGGGAGGGGGGGAGGGGAGGCGACGTTTAGCTGCGGCACCAAATGCGTATTTATATAGAAACGTTGCGAGGTGAGGTGAGAAGGTGGGTAAGATTTCCGACGCTGCTCGACGAGCGCCCCCTTCTCTCGTCGAAAACCTCCGACGCCGCGCGCGTCGGTGCGAACGCGGGCAAAACCGCCGACGGCGTCGACAACAGTTCTGCGCGTTGCTGGTGCTGCTGCATGTCCAAGTTTATACAGCTGATAAAACCACTATCCTTAGTCCGTATCGCTGTCTACTAATTTGCAATGTCACGCTATCAGACTGCGTGACAGTGCCCACAGAAACAGTTATGTTTTGGTGCATGTGGATTTCTTTTTTTTTTTTGCGACTTCTTTTAATTCTATTTTACTTACTTTTTCTCTCTCCTTTCGCATCCTTTTACCCCTCCCCCGGTAACAGGGTAGCCAACCGGAGATAACTCTGGTTAACCTCCCTGTCGTTCCTTTACCTTTCTCTCTCTCTCTGCTATCGCAATTGCTTCGCCTTTCGGGCGAAACTGTGACATACGTTTTTCATTTAGTCACCAGTTATTGACGCCAGGCTCCTGCTTGGTTCAACGGCGATAGTTAACATCATCATCATCAGCCTATTTTTTATGTCCACTGCAGGACGAAGGCCTATCCCTGCGAATTCCAATCACCAACAAAGAAGTCTGAGAGCAAGTTGAGGACCGCGCAAAGAGCATTGGAAGGAAAATTTCAGGCTTAACGTTAGGAGACCGGAAGAGGGCGGTGGGGATCAGGGAGCAAACGGAGATAGCCGACATTCTAATGGCATTAAGAGAAAAAAAAATGCAGCTAGGCAGGCCATGCGATGCGTAGGATGGATAACCGGTGGACCACTAGAATTACAGAATGGGTACCAAGAGAAGGGAAGCGCAGAAGACTAGGTGGAGTGATGAAGTTACGAAATTTGCAGGCGCAAGTTGGAATCAGCGAGCGCAAGACAGGGGTAACTGGAGATCGCGATAGCTAACATGTAGAAATACAAATTTTCTACAGCCATAGAATGTGCTGAAATTGACCATTTGCAGAAGTCATAGCGCCACCTAGCGCGAAAAACAGGAAGCTTGCGCCTCGCCGCTTGGTTGGAAAACATCCGGGCTCCAGCCTTTCTTCCGTACGGCGGCATCGGGTAGCGACATTGTGTTAGCGCAGCTTCTGTCAGTTTTGTCGACGTTCTTTGGTGGTCGCACGTGACATTCGTTAATTATGATTGAAGAGGACTCCATTCCCTTGCCGTTTTTGCAAACGGGATGGACAACCGACTTCTCGGAGTGCCGGATAACGAGCGACAATGCGTGGCGTTATCTGCACGCCAACACTTCGTCCGTTCGTCAGGCACACCGCGGATGGGCTTTGAAAGAAGAAGGGTATGTTAAGAACTTAAAACTTAACGTAAATACCGCAGACCCTGCACTTGGCATCATACGAGCTACGTGCACGCCATCCATGAAGTCGGGCATCTACGTGGTTACCGCATGGTTCACGAAAGCCGTGGCGACATTGCCGGGGCGCACTGTGAATGTGTGGCCGGGTGAGTACTTTCTGCCTGTCGCATTTCTCGAACTTTAGCTGTTGCAAGCGGTAGGTGTGCTACATGTGCTAGCTTGCCAATGTCTTATTCGTCTCGTGCTGTTTCGTCAAAACTGTGTTATAAGGTGTCGCACGGCGCACTTTTGATCGCGATCAAGCCCGATCCGGGTCGAATTTTTTTGGTCGTGTGACAGCAGTATTAATCGTATCCCAAATTTCGCATGCGCTATAGTACGCGGCAGGTTATTCAGGGTGTTTTTGCGAGCGCTAAGGCCTCAATGTATACGCCAGCTTATTTGTACTTTACATTAGCTTAAATGTGGGCAGCGCGTGCTTACTCGCGAATACCAATAATATCAAGGCAGATATTCGCGCCGAGTTGGTTTGAAGTCATGGTGGAAGATAGCGCGATGGGTGTAGTATTTTAAATGACCGTCTGATGCCCGTCGAAGGGCAAGAAAGCTGCAGAAGTGCCTTGGGCGTCGCTGTGTACAGATGCGTCCGTGAATACTTTAATATAACTCCAAATTTTTCAAATAGGTGGGACTGGGCCAATTGAAGTAGCGCCGAAACAGGCTGACTATACTTTTTGTGCATTTCGGGAATTGACAGATAAATGGGGAAGGAACATTTGTGGCGCTTCTTCGGAGTTGTGAATGAAGTAGTGTCTCCGGAACTGCGAGTAATGTCCAGAAACAATGTCGCCATTTTCCCCATCCGAGAGAAGGGCGCTGAATCAGCCGATTAATCAGTGCTTGGCCGTCTGATGCTCGGTGCAAACGCTCAATATGGTGTAGCGCTCTATGGTCTGCTTGTAAGCTCAGGGGCAACTGGTGCGCTTCTGTGAGTAGTGGAACAGATTGCGCCTCACGAGGTAAGCCAAGCATGACTCGGAGGGCAATACGATGGTCCCGTTCCAATTGCGACATCCCATTTGCGGCACGTTCAGACTGGCAAGGCATACATCACGCCATAGAGGACAGATGATTGGTATACCTGAAGTTCTGTCGTCTGGTCGCCCGATACCGAAAAACATGCATCCTAAATACACAAGGTCAGAAGAAAGGCAAGATCGGAAGCACACGAAGATATTTCATGGGGGGAAAGAGGTGTTATACGTCGATGCGACCACATAGAAAGAACACTCCGGGGTGGTAGTCAGCGAGGTTGATAACCAGCTTAGGGAAATCAATTGCGCTTCGATCAAACGCAACAACATCCTCGAGACTAAGGAAGCGGCAATCGCACTTGCCATCACCCATCAGTGCGAAGAGGCAACGACAGAAATACTTACGGACTCGCAAGAAGCGTGCAGAAGGTACAGCAGTGGACGCATATCCACTGTGGCCATCCGCATACTCAAGACGAAAAATCACCTTCTCGAGGTGCTTCATTACGTGGGCACTAGGCCATGAGACTGTGACAGGGAACCAGCTTGCCGACGCCAACGCCCGAGCATACGCCAACCGGGAGGGGGGGGGGGCACCATGACGGGCACCGGGCACTATAGAGAGCATGAAGCATGCTCTCTACAGATGGCTTCAATGCCTTTTTTCTTAACTACGGTATATTGCTTCGTGTGTTGCATTTTGGCCTAGATGTTTACAGTGATGGCCTCTTCCTTTGATTTTGTATTTGGCTGCAGGCTTTGATGGCATTTGTGTTGTCTGTGCTTGCAGTCCCATTTTTGGAGCTGTGAACGCGGGGTCAGTTTAACGTCTCTCAAGAAGTGTGACAAATTCTAGTCGCAATACTGCACTGCCTGATTTTTTTTATACCAGTTGTATGTTTACTGTGTTTCTCATACAGCAGGTAAGCTGTCTTGACACCTGGTTTTACATCATCGTGCTTTTTTATTTCCACATTTTTGTAACCGATAACAATGTCTATTCTTCTTTACATCGTCAGGAGTCATCTTTTGTGGACAAGCTTTTGTCGGAGCTTTCTTTCTCTCTTCCTTCCCTTTGCGTGTGCTAGCATGTTGTCTGGCACACAGGGCCGGTACCGGATATAGCGAGCCCTGGCAGCTCGAGGTGGCAGTTAATGAAGTGGACGTAATCGCAGATGCGAGCTCCAAGAAAAACATGCCGTCGTGGTCACGCCATCACTCCACCGCCTTCATTTCATCATCGACAAGACCAGCGTTCCTCGCCAGCAACAAAACAAGCTTCGCTTCATCTGATTCCCATATAGCGCTTGGGATACGCATAAATTTTACAAGAGTCAGCTTTCGAGACGTTCACTTTATCCATATTCATCGAGATTCTCTTTGTGCACTCACTTCTAGCATTTCTTCAAACAATGGGGTTTTGCTTTTGAGATTCCTAAGGGATCGCTTTGCAATAACAACGGACAATATAAAGGTACTCGTCGCTCGGCAATTCGGTCTCGAGAAGCTAAAAATACTCCTTGTTGTTGCAGAATTACCGCTTTTTTCTCACCTAGGCATTTCCTCCTGGTCGGTGCTTCGTAGCTGACCAGTCCTTCGGCATCAGCGATGCGCTCGGCTACTGCTCGCGACTTGTGCGACGCTCTGGCTCGCCTCCCTGCTCAACCCCGATGCGGCCAGCGCAGGCAACGTCTTCTCGTCGGTGGCGCACATGAAAGACCTGATGTCCCTGGAGCGCAGGCTCGTCGAGAAGCTCGGTGACTTCTTGCACAGCATGGAAACCAAGCTGGGATACATGCACAGGTGAAAGATTGCTAGCGTACCTTAGTGTGAGCGCTCGTTTAGTTAGGCGTATTCGTGCCTTATTTGGCTGTTTTCGTCGAATGCTTTTCGAGGCTTCGTACTTACTTTCTTGAAGCCGAACATTAATTAAAGAGAGAGAGAATAACTTTATTGATTGTCCAGGATGGTATTCGTTGTAGGTATTTTTCTGGCTTTGTCTGTCGTGATGACTGCAGGGCAGGCCCACAGTATGTGTTTGAGATCTGCCCTTGTTATGCAGTGTTTACATCTGTCACTGTGTAGTTCTGAATAGTAGTGACTATATAGTACTGGGTTGGGGTACATCTCTGTCTGTAGTAGTCTCCATGCAACTGATTGCCTTCTGTGTAATGTTATCTGTGCCTCTGGATACTTTATCCCCCCCCCCTCCCAATCGATAGTGATCTGTGATCTATGATATGGACACTGCGGGTTGTTCGGGGCGAAGGCTGCTCTGTGTTTTTTTTTACGCTAGCTCGGCTGGTTAATTCTCGAATAGACGTGTTCCCTATTAGATGGTAGCACAAACCAAGCTAACAAGTCTCAGTATTTTGATGAGGGCAGGTTTTCGTTTAACCTTGGAAACGAACTCGGAAGCTCGTGTTTCGGACGCTTTATCAAAAACTTTGTTTCCATCATCGCGCCTTTGGCTAGGCTTCTGAGCCCCGCCTTTTCGCTACTGGTGCTGACCTAGCAAAGCTTTTCGATCGCAACCACTCTTTTCCATTGGCTGACAGCCTTCGCAAATAATATTTCCAGCAACAGGATTGGCTGGATTTTGCTCTTACAAACAATTCTATCGTAAGAGTTTCTTGTGCCTACGGGCCAGGTCTCTAGCGTGCCACGTTGCTTGCGTGTAAGCGCTTCTGCCGTTTCTTATACCGCACATAGCCTCTTTAACTTGATTCATTTAGATCGTTCGGCACCTACCGAAATTCACACGGGTGCGAGTGATCTGTGTGCATAGCGCTGTGCTTACTCAGCGCAAACCCGGCGTTACGAAATTCTTCGTCGCACACATGCGAACCCGCAAGCTCACGAAAGCTTAGTCAAATCATTAGTTGTTTACTGACGATTAACGTTCAGTTGTCTTCTGGTCCCTCGACAGTTTCGCACTTATCTCTACGACCACCGATCGGTCGTCGTCACTCACCATTGCGCGTTCTTTTGGCTGTCAATGCTGAGACGCCACCGGTAACGCTTCCCATAACAAACGGTACAGTCGATCGCTTCGTCCGCTGTTTTGTCTGCAGCGGTGCCCAGCGCGCGCCATGTCGTCGGCTACTGTGCCTTCGGAGTCTCCCGTTTTTTTATTGCGATAGCAATTATATGGACACTCAAAAGCAGATTTCTGCCGTCGCCGTCGCCGTCGCCGTGAGGTTCCGTATGACGTCAATGGAGATGAAATCGTCGCCGCGCGCCGAACGCTGTATGTGCGAGTGAAAGGGCGCGAGGGGCGCGCGCTTTCACGGGGAGTGAACGCACGGCGGAGAACAAACGCGCGTTCTGCGCCGTGCTCCCTTAAGGGCTGCAGAAGCAGGCGTCTCTTTCCTCCTTTACAATCACCATATATGTAGAGCAAACGCGCCTTCTTCCGATGCGCGAGAGGCCGTGGGGGAGGGGGGGGAGGGGGAGGGAAGGGAGGCGACGTTTAGCTGCGGCACCAAGTGCCTATTTATATCAAGGCTCCGGCAACAGTCACCAACGCCGCACGCATTTTGAGCGAACGCGGGCAAAACGCCGACGGCGTCGACAACAGTTCCGCGTGTTGCCGGTGCTGCTGCATGTCCAAGTTTATACAGCTGATAAAGCTAATATCATTACTCCGTATAGCTCTCTACCAATTTGCTATCGCAACTGATGCTTCGCCTTTCAGGTGAAACTGCGACAACTTTTTTTTTTTTTTTCAAGAGACGCATGTCGTGTATAACTGCAGAGAGAAAGCACTGACTAAGTATCTGAAAAGTGCACGAATTATTTTGACGTTACCTCTCCTCTCTCGTTCGTGCAGCCTCAGTTGCCTTTTCGTTGTACCGGAATAAAGACGGCACATAATCAATGTGCTGAGGATCCTTGCTGGGTGCACCTGTGTGTATTTAACTGATTGTTAAAAAGGGGGTATTTGTACTAGAACGTTAGTAGACGAAGTTATTCGCCAACACACTTGCCTGTGGCGAAATGATCGTCACATATTCTGGCTCCTACGTTCGGTACCCACAGCTTGCCGTTCACGGTCGCTCGTTTGACGGCAACTGCCCATTTACGCTTGTGCGCTTCATTCCATGGAAAACAAACACTTTTTTTTCCTTTCACGGAAGAGTTCGCGCACTCTAATTCCGAGCAGCCAACCATAATCACGTTGCTGAAGCGTGTTTTCTTTGCGAACAGCGGGAAATCTCACTGTAGAAACTGCTGACAAGGTAGAACGAAGCAACAGAAGCGCTGACTCGCGAACCGGAAGTCGCTAGCTGACGACATCATCATTTTGCTATCCACTTATTGCCGGCCAGACATTCCTTCTCCCCTTGCTCCCTCACACATGGCGCGTGCGCATTCCCCGCAGGCTGCGCTACGTCACCCCACGCTGCGAGAATCAGACTTTCCCTTTCAAAACTCTTGCTCACTGACACTTAGCGCGTGTGCTCTCCACGCCGTCGCTGCGAGGATGTATTCAGAGCGCCCCACTGTTGAAGGGAACACCAGCGCATGACGGCTGTTCGGAGCTCCGCTGGCCGACGGCTGCAACGAGCTTCGCGCAGGCGCCGTGAGGGCTATGGGCGGTGCTCTTTCGTCGTCTGCAACCGTGCGCAACCACGCGTCAGATAGTAGAGAAACAAGCCGATCACGCCTTTTTAATTTGGCCGGGGACTGTACGGTCACACACTGGCAGCGAGACGTTGCAAAGCTGAAAGAAAATTAGGCGAGGTAAAATAATATTTTGGCCGTTCAACTCGACCGACATAATAATTTTGTTTTAGGGACGTCTCCTTGTGGTACAGCTATATTAAAGAATATTGCTCCGTGTGTAGTGCCCATCTCATTTGTACTAATGCATATTCGAGACGCTGCAGTGCGTAGGCTGAACAAAGAATCGACAGACGCCTTTAAAGAACATATTACTTCATAAAGAGCTAGCACTCGAGCTATCGTTGAATTACTGGAATCGACGCGCACAGTAAAATTTTAAGCGGGCAAATCATTATGAACGAGAAGGCGAGCAAAAGGCGGCAGTGTCAATGCTGCTGACATTTAGGGCATTTATCTGAGTACAAATCTATCCAGTCGCTTTCTTCCAGCTGAAAGGAAAGTGGCTGCTATTAAATATGAATTACGCGAGCTGCTTGCTTCGCGACGATCCGAACGCGACAACCGACGGTAGCAGACGCCGAAAGAGCCCCGCCCACAGAGCTCACTGCGCCTGCGCGACAATCGTTGCAGCCGCCAGCCGGTGGTGGCGCCGAGCAGACGCCACGCACTCGGGTGTACCCTTTAACAGCGGACCACTCTGTACGTCCCCACACGTGTTACTCCGAGGTGAAGTCCCAAACAGTCCCTCTCCTCTTGCTCCTAACTCCTTTCCGACTCGTTTTTTTTTTTTTTCGCGCGTGCGCACTGGTTCCTGTGGAACGCCCTCCTGGGCACGGACAGACGTTTTGCCTAGGCATATACAGCTTCGATGTAAAACCTGTAGAGCATAGCTGATTAAATCAAGCAGGCTAGGTAGGTGACCATTTGTCACCGCCCCGTTTCAGAAAAGATGTCATTACATCATCATCCTCATCATCATTTCTCATCTGACATTTCTCCGGCGTGAGGGACGGCAGACGGTGACGTTCTTCCTCGGACTCATGGTACCTGCGACGCACAAGTTCTCCGCTTTTTCACTGTCCCGCTTTCGCTGTCTGTGTTCACGTTGTCTGCATTCATATTGCTGTTGTCGACGCCTCTCCGCTTGTTAGCTTTCTTTCTCAGGCGTGAGCGTGCTACGCCACACCCCTGTAACGGTAGGTAACCTAATGGTAGGCCAGTTAACGGTAAGAGGAAACCGATGACACCTCGAGGGGGATCTAAGTTAATCAGGCACGAAGGCGCTTGCGCGGACATGGGTCTGCTTGACAAAAGGGACGTCCCCTCGTTCGCTCGCCGCCGCCGACGGGACGGCACGGCCGGCGCCAGGAGGTCCAAGGTATTCATGAGAAAAATAACTACGGCAAATTCGCGACACCACACCCCTACAGAAAACAGATTAAGCTTTGAGCGAGCTAGCTTTACTTCTGCATGGCTGCTACCATAGGTACTTGTGAATATACTTTTGAAGAATGCTGGTAGCCACATTTTTGCGACAGGGCCATCACCCTGTCAGCGAGGGGTGATGCAGAAATCTGAGGAGGAGGGGGGGGGGGAGGTCAGGACATCCGGACATCCCCCCTGGATCCGCGCCTGCTCTTTGTAGGGGTAAATTTAGATCCAGTAAGAATTCAGTGTATCTCATAGGAACCCTGCACTGGCCAGAAGACACTGTGATTGTTTCACTTACAGCAGCAATGTCGCCGACGTCAGTCGCTTCAGGGCTGCGAAGAAAATGAAACTACCTTCCAGACGCCAAGACACGCTTGTCTGACCGTTACATACTGACTGCTGCCTTGTCCACAGCGCGACTTGGAATCTCTTGTGCTCCTCCAGAACCCATGTTCGTCCATAGCTCAAGCTTCGGAACGACCCTTATGACGGTAAGGGCGTTTCCTAAGCGCCATCGCAAATCTCAGCTCAGCGTATTTCGAATATAGCGCTAGGCTGTTTGCTGTGGCGCTACTGTCTTCTGTGCTCTGGCGCTACGAGGGTGTTTATACTATTTTTCACTTGACCTGAAAGATGCGCGTCCGGTGCGCGGTCAACTAGCTTTACTTATACAACTACAGGGGCACTTCACGGGACGGACAAGACAGCTTTAGTTTAACGTTAGCGTAATAGCGGGTTTAAGAGAAATGGCGCTAACGTTCCGCAGACTAACTTGCAGAAAGCGAGTTTTAGTATACCTTGATAGCGTAGTTTACGTGCTGGACGCTTTACGAGCACGCTTTAAATTTCGCATACAGAGTGCAGCTAAGTGATTCCATGTATTCGTCATTCTTTGCGTTTGCGTTCGAAAAGTGCGAGAGGCAGCGCAATGAAAGGTGGGAGCGCGTTTTATTTCTACGCGGTGAAATCAGTACAAGCAGTACAAACTGTCGACCATAGCCTCCGAGATGTCCTGATCTCAGAGGCCATATGCCGTCACGTCTATCCCCCAACTTCGTCAATAGGTGACGCAGCTATTCCGGAAGTTTCAGAAGAACGACTAAGGAATATGAAAGAAAGCGAATGGGTTGCGAGAGTGTGCCGATATTTGTACAGGAAAATATTCATCGACGATTACAACACTCCCAATGCGAAATTTGAGCGCAGCTGTATGCGTGTTTTCATTTCGGGATATATTGGCTGGCGCGGCAGTCTGTCTCACGCGGAACTTTGCAAACGGAGCGAAGTGTCGCGCGCTGCCTCGCTAATCGGGAGGTCGCGACATGCCGCGCCTGGATAACTCGTGGGCGCAATTGACAGTAGCCGCCGCAGACAGACCTCCACTCATTCAGCGCTTTGTTTCCATATATGGTATCGCTGGACGCGCTCCCCGCATGCCATCGGGGAACAGACGACGGCGCGCTACCCTGGCGCCATCTCGTAGCGGTCGTCGCCCATCTTGCGCGGCAGTACACCTTCTCCCGCATTCTCCATACCCTCCTCCTCTGTTTTCCTCCTCGCGCTGTCTTGGCTATAGCCGTTTTTCATCGCCCGCTGCGCCGCGCGTTCTCTCTTTTATTCTTCGCTGGGCTCGTTCTCTCGGTTACACCGAGGGACAACGCCGACGCTAAACGCATCAATGGGTGTCTAAGAGCTGAGCTCTAAAACGGGAGCGGCGGCGGAGTCTTACGCGTTCTCCGCTAGAGTCGGGCGATGTCAGAGGGATCTCAGGTGACATACCCGGCGGCGCTGATAAAAAGAGTGGTAGGCCAGAGACACGCTCTCTGGGTCGACCTCCTCCCTTTCTCTTCATAAAGCATTCTCCTCCTGCAGCTCAACTGTTTGCTGATGCTGAGACCTTGCAACGGGCAGTTTCGTAAACGGAGAACGGCCCGTCTGAAACTGCCGTGGTAATGCTTTTACCATAATTTCGAGGCATATTGACACAGTGCCCTTCCCCTGATCAATTTCTTCAACCCCTGTTTCCCATCCACAATTTGTTAAGCAGGGCTGACGTTAAAGGGGCCCTGAACCACTTTTATCAAAATGGAGACCGACACTTGAAGTTAAAATAGGCCATTTCAGAAATACTTTGCCGCAAAAAGTACTTCAGTGCGTTCAGCAGAAGCGGAGTTATTGGCAATCAAACACGGCCTGTGTTTTGAACCCGTTCCTCTTTGAATACCCTTCACTGCGAAGGCTACGGCGAGGAGCGCCGTGGCCGCAACGCCCCGCCTTCGAAATGTCACCGTGTCCAGCAGTTCAAATTTAATTTCGGATGTTAACGTAGACGCCACGACTTCCGATTTTGGTGCCGACGACGCGCTAAACGTAACCCAAACGCGGTTGTCCTTAGCGAGCCGCAGTGCGCTTATCCAGTGGACTCGTGGCGGCACCCCGCGGTGGCCGCGGTGTGGCCTACCGCAGCGACAAATAGCAGCCGCGTATTGGAATGTGCTTTATTACGAAATAAAGCACACAGAAAGGAGTCAGGATCACGGCTTTTGTTGAAATGAGCGTTTGAGAGAAAGGTGACTTCGCGCTGTGTTTGCGAGCTCCTCGCACCGCGTACGACTGCACAACTTGGCTGAGGTGTTCACCGCAGCGGAGGATACCCCCAGACTATGTTATTTCACCAAGCCCGAGGGTTGATTCAGGGCCCCTGTAAATTGAAATTTTCATAAAAGCGGGTTTCTTGAATCTATAGATATCAGCGTAATATTAGTCTCTATCGACTCCAGCTTTCTGAACGACTACTACGAGACCAAGGCGTACCAAGACCGGCAGCTGACGCACTCTTCAGCTGAGCATGAGTACGGCACCGCGCAGGGCCAGCCCCATCGAGGCGTACAACATCATTAAGCGGCTGTCGGTTGACTGGAACAAGATAGTGCACCACTTCAGGAGCCCGACTGGATGGGTGAGTATTCAGTTTATTGTATTTCTTTACAGGGGTGACTATACTAGCTTTACATGAAACCTTTTACGGTAGTGGGCGACGAGTCACACTTATTGTGACAAAATTGGAAACTGAGGAAGCAAAACTATATAGGTTCACCCAACTATCATGCACCAAGTTTTAAAAATATGCAAATGCCTCGTAGCTGGGCAGAAGCAAGGTAATGCTGTTTGCCATCGCTTGGCGATAGATAATTTTTGCATTCGGTCTAATTACATAATTAGTCTTAATTAATTTATCAACTTCTCAAATATTAAAATTATATATAAAGTGTCAATGAGTAAATTGTACATCAACATGAAAACTCCCGATACAGCTTTCTGTTTCTCAATACGTGCTAAAAGTTTTTCCGAGCGTCAAAGAAGCCCGCGAATACACGCTACGGGCCTCGAGCGGCCAGTCGCGCGGCAATTTTGCGTGTTTTCGTGGGTTTCTTTCACGCTCGCAAAAACCACATCTTCATTCGTGCACTCACTAGCGAAGCTATGAACTAAACTGTTTCCCAGAGTATCTGCTATATAATCGATAGTGTAGATAAACATAAATAATGCAGACATGCACATGTACTTCCCGTGATACGCTCTTTGTGCTTGTACTTTTGTTCTTTGTGCTTTTAGCGCTCCTTTGTGATGAAGTGTTTTCTACTTGCCGTTGTTTTTATACGTGCCGTGGTGCTTTCTACCATGCTATTGTTTCTGCTTCTGCTTTTACAATTTCGGTTACTTCTACTTGCGATATCCTACCTAATTATTGAGATACATCTTTTTTCTCAATTTTCCCATACTTTTATTTTTTTTATACATATTTTGTATTGTATACCCCCTATTTTTGTACCTTTGTACTACTCTTTGCACCAGTATTTGTACTGCCCACTCCTGCTCTGGCCTGGTATTCAGGCTGGCAGTACGATATAAGGATAAAACGAATAAACACAAGAAGTGTTTTTCCGGCGTGAAGAAGCCCTCGAATACACGCAAAGTACCTCGATCGGTCAGTCGCGCGGCAATTTTGCGTGTATTCACGGGCTTCTTTCCCGCTCGGAAAAACACTTTTATGCAGCTCGTATTGAGCAACAAAAACTGTATCAGGAGCCTTCATGTGCTCTACAATTTTCTCATTGAAACTTTTCATCTAATTATTATGATTGAGAAGTTGAATAAATACTTAAGACTAATTATGCAATTAGGCGTTAAGCAAAAAATATCCGGCATGTAGAAGACGGATTAATTCGGCAGATACCAAGAGCCGCGTATACAAGTGGTCACTTGGTAATATGATTGGGTGTTTCAATCCTCTAGCCCATCCAGTTCCTGTAACGTCCTCCAACTCTTAGCAACCCGTCCTGGCCTATATCCAGTCGTAGGGTCAGAACGCTGGAACCTAATGAAACGGCTGGCCAGCCTGAAGTGTGGTGACCTCGGCTGGGAAGGCCATTTTTGGAACCAACTTGAACCAGAACTGCTCCGCGTGCTTTATTTCCCCTGACGTCAGCGGTTCAGAGAAAGATGGCTGGTTCCTGGAAGCGTTGCAAACAACCTCAATATTCAGGCGGTTACTCGGAGAACTCTGGAGAGTGAGCTGTAGTTTTCGAGGTCCAGCAGTGGTGTCGGTTTATGTGCGGCTTGCGGTGACACTGCGGCTGGGCACACGGGCGCAAGTTCGCTGTTCAGGTCCTGCACCGTAAGCGTAGCGCAAGTGCTCAAAGGCCAGTTACTGTCTGGTTCGGACAACCACAGAGGCCTGATCCACCACTTTGTCTCTCGTGTTAGGAGCGCTGCTGATACTACGCGCGTCAAAAGGTCTGCCGGGTTGTCTGCGCTCACGCAATGGCGCCAAGTGTAACCTTGGGTCAAAGTCGGAATCTCGCGAATATGGTTACTTACGAAGGTCTACAAGTGGCTGGCGTCGCCAGATCCAATGCAACGCTAGCGTTGAATCAGTCCAGAAGGAAGGAAACATGATGAAACCCCAGGCATTTTCTAGATGTAATGCCATAATCTCACCGCCAAAGGACAATCAAGCAGCTCTAAACGCGGTAGAGAAATCGTCTTTAGTGGTGCGAGGCGAGACTTGCTAATAAGGAGCCGGACGATAAAACCTTCTTCGGCTAGTTGTTGACGTACAAACACTGCGACTCCGTATGCATGATGGCTGGTGTAAGTGAAGAAATGTATTGCCATGCCTCATTGGTTTAGCGATGCCGGTGAGATGCAACGTTGAATGCAACGGTAGACAGCACAGGCAGTTCCGATACCCAGTTCTGCCAGAAATCCTCAACGTCCGGTGGGAGAGGCTCGTCCCACTGGATGCGCTGCCGCCATAGCCGTTGAAATAGGTGTCGAGCTCTCACATGAAATGGAGCAACGAAGCCCAATGGGTTGAATAGCGTGGCGAAGGCTTGTAAAATGGTCAGCTTCGTTGATGACTGAGTTGAATGACACGAGAGGACGGCTTGCGTGGTAAAGATGATCTCATCCGATGAGTGGTCCCAAAGCAGACCAAGTACCTTGAACTTGGAGCCCTTCGCACTAACATTCTCAAGTAAAAGGCCGTCATTCAGAACTGAGTGCAGAGTAAGCGGGAGTTTGTGCACCATTTTCTGAGTTCCATCCCTGCGTCGGTAATAATGGCATTCGCTTCCCGGTAAATCTTCAGAGCCTCCTCTTCGGAAGACGCGCCGATGACAAAGTCGTCCACGTATAGAATGACCATTGTAGGCGAGCTGCAATGTCTGGGTGTTCGTCTTCCATTTTTCGAGGTGGTACTGCAGGGTTGCTGACAGCAATAACGGGCTAGAAGATGCGCCGAAAGGAACCCGTCATGCGCCACTCGACGATTGTCGGTACGGGATGCTCACATGTCGGTAGTCGGTCGATCCACAGAAAACGAAGAGCGTCTCTATCTTCCGAGCGGATGTATATCAGGAGGAATGCCTTCCAGATGTCAGCGGTGAGAACAAATTTGTTGCACCTAAACTGCAAGAGCAGCTGCAGTTGTTCCGGACAAAGCTTGACGCCTTTATCGAGCATGTCGTTCAAATACGGTTCACCGCATTCATGAGGTGAGGCATCGAAGACCACGCGCACATTGGTAGCCATGGCGTCACGAAGTCATGGCGTCACGTGATGAGGTAAGTATTAAACAGTCTGTCCGAGCCATCCAGAAGGCACTACTCTCTCCGTATGGCCTTCCTTAAAATACTCGCAGATGACGGCATCGTATTCCCGTAGAAGTTCTGGCTGATGCTCAAACCGCTGAAGCTGACGCTTTGGCCTACCTTCAGATACAATCCGGTTCGTGTATGACGTGAGAACTGATGTCCTGATCATCAGCGGTACTATGTAGCGTCCTGTGCTCTTGTGCACTGCGCTCCGGAAGTTTATTAGCGCTGGATGCATGTTGGCGTCGTGATCATCCTGTATGTCAGTAATACCGATGGCATCTAAATGGCACATCTATGATTGTTCCCCTGTATGGTCTCAGTGCGCCACGAGTCGGAGCAAGTCAGGAACAGGGCATTTTCACTGGTGTTCCGAGGTCTCAGACGAGGGTAGGTGCTAGAGTACATACCTTGAAGAACTAAGCCAAATGTAGTCTGACATAGTCTCTACTGCACATAGGTTGTTCGTGAAACGTTCGACGCGTCCGGTCACTACCCTCGAATGTACCTGTCGCCTCGTCACCTGCATGAAGAAGGACAGCGGATTAGCCGTCTGCATTGTTGTGGTACTTTCATGCCCAATGGCTCCGGGAAGCGAAGGAACACCATATATAGCCGGTAGAATAGGTGGCGCTCGATGCCGGTTATGTCTAAAGTCCCTATATAAGAAAAGTACCGCCATCTACTCTTTCCTCCGTCGTCTCCTCTCCTAAACCGCTTCCTTTTTCTTTATTTTTTGCTTGCGAAAGCAAGTCGACGGTGGCGGCCCTAGAAAGTCCACGTTGAAACTTTCAGGCCGGGCGCGCGCCGCCGCCACCGCCGGAGACTGCGGCTGCGCAGAGGTACATTCAACGTAGCTGTAAGGCGGGGAAAAAAAAACATAAAAAATTCAAAGCGCGCGCTATCATCATCCAATCGGAGATACAGGAGAGAGAGAAGCGGCGTTGATCAAGGATGGCGGTACTTTTCTTATATGGGACTTTAGTTATGTGTCCAGCAGGGCGCGTTGGTCGCCGAACCACGTGGCCACTTGTCCCAGCACAGAAAGTGCTGGAATCATCTGGCACGTAAAAACTGGTGTTTTGGTATGAGTTACGCAGATTGTATCCGGCAAGAGCCCGGTGCGCGCATACCCACCGATAAGGAGCCTGCTGACAGCAAGCTGCATAAAGGACAACGAATTATACGTCTGTATTCTTGTGGTACTGAAGTGCCCAACATTAGCCCCATTGAGTCGCGGTGTAGACACACGTGTACACGAATTTTTTTTGACATTTTTCTAGTGGTGGCCAGAACAAAACAACGGATATTAGGATTCGTGCAAATTCAACCCTCTGTGTAGTGATGTGGGTCCGCTATATTTCAATGCTTTAATTAGTGCTACACACGACCACTGTGCTGACGGCACAACTATGGATGACGAGTTGTTCAGCGTTCCGCGTTCCGTCAGAAATGGCGAAAGTATATACTTTCCCCTTTCTTAATTGCAACACCTGCACTCATTATTGCGCCAACCTGTGCAGGTGTTTTACACCAGTGATTGAATTCTTCCTATAAAGAAACACAGCATGTCTGGCTGTACAATAGGACGGTACTTAATTCTTCTTAATCATTAAACCTCAGTAGAATATGCACGAAGCATCTTCCTATTACCTTAACTTTTTTGAATTGAGTGTGAGTGCCTCAGAGTAATATCACAAAACTTCGACACAATTATCGACAGTCGAGCTTAACTAATGACTCAAGGGGTTACTGGTGCGACGTGTTATTCGCCCTTCTCTGCAATCTTCCCAAAGCATGTCCGCTTCGCCGTGCTGCAACAAGTGTCAGAGTTTGTGCGCTTAACTCATCGAGTTTCGTCCCTCTAAAATGGCAGAGATCGAGAAGCTGATGGTGGAGTCGAACGACACGTTCCCGCGTCCGAGCGACCTGGTGGACGCCGGCGAGGCGCTCACTGTCATCCAGAAGACGTACCGTCTCAACATCACCGACATGGCCAAGGGAGTAATCAAGGGCCACAAGGCGAAGGCGCAGTTGACAGGTACGCGTGCCATAAACGATAGTCTTTTGGTTTCGCTGACCAGTTGCTGGGTTCCGGTTGAGGTGGATGAAATTATATATTCTCATTATAAAGCGATAGCTTTAAGCGCCCCGTTCCGCAATGAGCACCGTGCCAACGCCGTTGAGCGTGAGCGAAACTTGCTAGCAATCCAAGCATGGCGCCTGCCGCGTTTCTACCAATCACAAAGCGGCACGCGCCCATGCTTTCTACCAATCATAGCGCGGTATCACGGCATCCGCGGCAGCGGCGGGCCGAACGGCTGGCGGGCCGGCGGGGAAAAATTAAAAAAGAGCCAGAACGGCCGCCTTCGTGCATAGCGTTCGCCGCCAGCGTTTCCCGGTAAACATTACGGCTACATGAGCTGCAGTTGCCATGAAGCGTAAGAAGCAGTCGGGAATCTTTGAATGCTATTGCGTTCTACTCTTAAAGTCGAAGCTTAAGCGTCTCCGAATTTTTGCTCTTCAGTACAGGGTAAGCATTTCTCAGTTAAGAAATGTGCTCGTTGAGTTACAGAACTTCTAAATGCAGACGTCTCAGAACTAACAGAGTTCTACTATGGAGCATATTCTTTGCAACATTTGTGCGCATCCAATTTTGCATGGTCTTGACAGCACATTTAGATTTCTTTTCATTCTCACCGGAGAGAGGACATGCTTAGCAAATATAAAGAGCTTATCAAGGACTAAGCCTGGTTAGCTATGCTATGTTGAATAATTATACGCAAGAGATGAAAACTAAGGGAATTAACGACAGGAAATGGAACCAGTGGATGCGTCACTTAACATTTTATCGCTTTATCAGACCGATTATCTTCAAACACCGCATCATCTCTTTTATTATTTTTTTACGTGACCAGATTATACTTCTCCAGCGAGTGTATCAAGATTGCGCTTTCTTACACTAACTTTAGAAGGGAGAAGGGCCGGTACGAAGCACCAAATAAGATGAGTGCGTAGTATAAATGCAAGTTGACGCAATAAACGTGCTTATACTCCGTACACATAGGTTCTGTTTGCCAAAGCGTTGCCTTACCCTTTTTTTTTACCCCCGATGCACAGCGCGAGACTGTCTGTACTTCGGCCAGCTGCTGTACAACCAGTATGACTTCGAGCCCGCCATCAAGTGGTTCGAAGAGGCACTCACGAGGCTGAGCCTCGAGAAGCAACCGTCCGTCACGCCAGAGATGGTGCACGGTTACCTCGACAGCAGTCTCCTGCAGGTAGGCCCCATTCAATACGTGACTCTGGCTGTGCCCGCATTCGCAAGGAACATAACGCCATTATCTCGTGAAGGAACCTGTGGCAAAAAAATAATGTTAAATATAGAGATAAACATGCACACACAAAAAGAAAATTGGAATGCGATTCAACCTCCCGTTGAAGTCGATAAAGGACAAAGTCTTCGTTAGCTAGTTTGGGTTAAGGATGGGGTGCATGAACCGTATCAATTCATTCTGAGAGGCCCGCAGTTTCTCAACGACAGCGTCTCAATGCACTAGCTGTCACGAGAGAAAAAAATGCGAGAACGTTCCGCACCTCTACCACCAGGACTACTGGTACCAGATCTATTGGGATCGCCGCACATTTTTAGACTGCACTATCTCTGGGATAGGCCCATGAAAGAAGCTAGAAGCATATACCCGATACAGAAGACAAAGGCTGACTCACCAAGAAAAACTTTTTCTTTAAAAGAAAGCCGTTTTACATCACACTGTTCTGCGGTCGGAGTTAAAGCGTTCATTCGTTTCTCGCGAAGGAAATTGCTCCCAGCAAGACACTCCCAATATCGTTCCGCATTATTTTCACTAATTCAACATTTTTGCAAATATGTTTCACTTAGGGAAAATTATGGGAGCAATGTTAAAAGTGATACACATTAGCAGTAGCAAGAAGATAGACGAAGAGCCTATGTTCAACGACATTAATTACACCCAAACATTTATTTAGTGTGTGGAACATTCTTAAAAATATGTTCTACTTAGCGCAATCTATGTGCTACAAGATTAAATGTATAAGAAAGTGTAGAATGGGTAAAGAAATCGATGATTTGAAACGCATTTCTAGCCTCCGACACCGTTTCTGCAGGGTTGTGGACGCTTTTTATTGCGATAGCAATTATATGGACACTCAAAAGCAGATTTCTGCCGTCGGCGTCGCCGTCGCCGTCGCAGTCGCCGTCGCCGTCGCCGTCGCCGTGAGGTTCCGTATGACGTCATTTGGAGATGAAATCGTCGCCGATGATAAGTGGTTCTTGAGGGAAAGGGAAAGGTTGACGCTATCTTCTGCAGCCCTTGAGGGAGCACGGCTCAGCGCCAACGTCGCCGCGCGCCGAACGCTGTATGTGCGAGTGAAAGGGTGCGAGGGGCGCGTCTTTCACGGGGAGGTGAACGCACGGCGGAGAACAAACGCGCGTTCTGCGCCATGCTCGCTTAAGGGCTGCAGAAGTAGGCGTCTCTTTTCTCCTTTACAATCACCATATATGTAGAGCAAACGCGCCTTCTTCAGACGCGCGAGAGGCCGTGGGGGAGGGGGAGGGAAGGGAGGCGACGTTTAGCTGCGCACCAAGTGCCTATTTATATCAGAGGCTCCAGCAACAGTCACCAACGCCGCACGCATTTTGAGCTAACGCGGGCAAAACGCCGATGGCGTCGACAACAGTCTGCGTGTTGTTGCTACCAAAGCCGCTCACCTTACTTCGTATTACATTGCTGTGTTGCTATCGCATTCTTGCTTCGCCCTTAGGGCGACAACTGTGACCTTTTTTTATCCTTGGAGTACTGATGTAATAACCATGCGGCCAGAGAATTAGCATTGTTTCTTATTTTATCTTCTTCCAACGGATTCTGTTACTGTGCAACTGATCCTTAACACGCATTATATAGCCAGTGCTATGAACCTTATGCCTGGATGCATTGTTACCTTTACTTGTTCGCTCCTGCGGCCGTATTGCGCGTATGCATTCGTTTAGGACTGCGAACGACGTAGGCATCTTGCAAAAAAAATAATAATAATAAGCTTATTATCTTAGACGATCGTGACATGCGTGGTTGATTAAAAAAAGTAGCTTGGCATGTTTTTTACTATGTGTAGCCGCTTGGATTTGTAGCTAAGTGTTCGTGGCATGTGTTTCAAGTATCTTTACATTGTTAGTCTGCTCTGGCAAATATGTTTCACAGCTCTGTCATAGCTAGCGTGTCATCCAGCATTAGCTGCGTTCATTTAGATCGCTCTTGACGCAACTAACCGTCCATGACCTCCGTAACTAAAAATAGATCCCTAGTTCGAAGTCAAGGCAACACGCCTTATTCTGGATGTAATATAAATAGAAAGAAACACTTCATGTAAAACCGAAGCAATAAAAGCTGTTTGTGCGCGATTAATTACAACTTTAAGTAATTGTTTTATGGCCTAGATATTTTTAGTGCTTCTTCCATTGTCGCTACATATTCGATATTGCGTACGCAAAGTTAAGGGACGCCAACCCCACTGTAAAATAATTTATACCCTTTTCACTTTTAATTGTGTAAATTATTTTACAGTGCACCGGGCTTAAGAAAGAACGCACGCAGGTATACAAAATAGCACCGAAGGAGTCTAAAAGGACGCAAGCCGGTCGGGGTGCTTTGCGTACGCGAAAATTCCTTTCGGTACCAAACCCCGTTTGCGTACGCAAAATCTGAACCTCTCATTGTATTCTGTGAACAACTAGCCATATTTTCTCGGCCATGATTAGCATTTTTTTCTTATCGCTTTCGCCTCTGATCGTAAGTGAGCAAGCCAACAGTGAGACGAACTTCATCTGGTCAGGTAACGCGCTATAAGAAACAAAGGTTTGCGTGTGGTCATGCACGAATTGAAAAGCTAGTCGATGTATCTTAATCCCGGCGGGTTCCTTCTTTGCAACTCAGTAGACAGCATACGTCGTCGTCACGGAAGCGGCAACACCTGCGATTTCGACCTAAAGTTTATTTTGATCACTCACCAGAGAGACACTTACTTTCGAGCACGAAGTACGACACGAGGTATCTCCACTAAAGGGGTCTGTATGCAGTCTGAATAGTTCTTGCGTTCTCCATACAAGTATACGAAATTTATGCTCTACTCTTGTAGAAAATTCATCGAGAGTCACAAGAAAAATGTGCGCCATGTAGGTATGAACTGATTTGAAAGCCGCGTGCAAACATTTTAGGGTATAATTCGCTTTCGTTGACGCACACAACAGCGCATAGCGCAATTATTTAAATCCTGCCGTGAGTCTGATATATTCAGTCTCGTCTAGCTGGAGGAACAGCAGCGGCAGCAGGAAGAAGAGCGCAACAGCACGGGTAAGTGGCACTGTTACGTCATCATTTTATTGTCGGAAAGCGGAGCCTTGCAACACTTCTCACTGATGCAGATCCGCATTTGTCTTCGCTTTCCGGTTTAGTCTTCAGAACGGCCTTCAGTCAACAACTGAATGGAATAAATTTGCGCACCATATTGTAATTAATGTATCCGCCCTGTAGCAACTTTATATGAATAGAAGAGTTTTCATTATATATATTTAGCTGTAGAAGAGAGAGCGGGATAGAGTAGCTGATGTGTCTCTCTACCTGCATTCCATATTAACAAAACAGAACAAAAAAAAAAAGAAGTGAAGAACAGACAGATCTCCATGTCTAACACCAAAGTCTGTCCTAGCGCAGAGGTTGTGAATAAGGCAACGGGCCTACTCATTAAGAGAAGCGGAAGAAATTTACTTTTTATTAGTAAAGGTGCCAGCTAACACGTACCATACTGTGGGAACTCCTCAGTTTTCAATGTTATTGCCGACGCTCTTCCGAAGGTGTTCTGACCTCCTCCATACCGCACCCCCCCCCCCCCCTCTTCCATCCATCCCCCCTGCATTACATAGAGGTAAAAGATGTATATGCGCTTGGTAGTGCCTATTTTCGAAAGAATGCCTGCACGGACCCAGCTTAAAACGCGTACACCGAAAGTCGCGAACGACTGAACCCTGCATTCATAACTGTGTTAACGACCTTCGTCCATACCTAAGGTCCGGCCTCCATGACGTTTTTCAGACAAAGCAACGGCGAAACTCGATAACATTGTGCTCGGTAAAAAAAATGGCAGCCAGCGCTACGCAATGCGAAGCATTGCTGTTTTGTATAGTATATATAATGGCACTCACGAATCGTGGTAATTTGCTGAAGCGAAACATACACCACAGGTCGGGAAGATGGAGTGTTTATATGCTGTTTAATTGTTAGATATGATAATTATGTACAATTTTACAATATTGCATTGTTAGAGTACGTACAATTAAAGACATCTTTACGGGTAAAAGGTAGGTCCTCGAGCCGCAACCCACGGTAAGACCCACGAGTTAAGTTCCTCCTCGTGGGTCTCGAACCAGAAACGTGCCATTCCTGTGAGATGAAATATGAGTTAGCTAGCATGATGGTCTAGTCGCAGTGGTTGCTTGCGCTCACCGGCTTATACAATTGAAGCCAATCTTCATTATCAGTGTTGTCGATGCCGGAAAAGGTTCCTGGGTCACGTGGCTGTGCCTGAGTGTCGCTTGCCTGTTCTTGAGCCCGCAACCATCCACCAAATACATTACGGCGAAAAAAGACGTAAGAAATACATTTACAGAATATTTGCAATAACTGTAGCGGCTGACAAGATGGTGGTTGTTGTTCGTGTTACCTAGCTCGCGAAGTTAAGAGCGTCGTCTTCATCGGAGTAATCGTAAACGTCTCCTTGATCAGCATGTCACAATATGTACATTGATCAGAGATTCAAGCGCGATACCCGGGCCGCGTGGCGGCCGGCGGTTTTGAACCACCGATGAACGCTGGGCAATTTCTGTGGGGCCAAATACAGTCACATTGCACCCAAAATGCTCTCTATTTTATCGCATACCATAATTCATGAGCTCGCTGTACCCAGAGCCCATCGACTGCTGGAAAAGCACCCGCAGACATGCGCTCCAAGTGCCGCGTTTGACTGACTGAACAGTGTACATCAGTTGACATACTCAATACTCGTCGATTCACTGATTGTGGTTTCGAGCGTGTCTTCAGTGGTGGCATCACTGGCAGTTTCACTGGTCGATGCACCGGCTCGGGCGAAGCAAGCGCAATGCGCATCACTGCTGACGTCAGTGCGCACTTGTGGAGGGACGGTACTGTTCAAGCAGCAGGTCGTCACCGCCTAGGATCACTGGAGGTGCAAACGCAGGAAGGAAACGCTATCAACCATAAATGGTATTCTTCATTTAGTCCGGTTTAAAAAGAAAGAAAATATACGCAATAGAATGACAACAACAAGTTCGGTGCCGCCCTACTTCAAAGAGGGCGTTTGTACTACATCCATTCTATTCATAGTGTCAGTCATTCCCACATCCACTCATTCATACATTCACAGCAGTGAATACGGCGCATCAAGCGTAGAAATATTTGTTATTCAAATTTATAGGCCCTCACGTCTCGATGCTACGTAGAGGAAGGGGCAGGGAGGTACAGTGATAGAAGTTATCACATAATAAGGTTACACTAATAACACTATAGGTCGTATGCTGTACTTTAGAAAGATAACATGCGGTTTCGAACACAATAAAGACGACAGCCGTATATTCTGTATTATTTTTATTTGTTTTGAAGAAGTTCCATGTGGCCCTAGACAAGTCAGTTGATTCGATCCTGGACGCTTTTCGGCAATGTGGGAAGGGCTTGTCTTTGACCCATGAGTTACCTTCCGATGACTCAATGCAGTTTTTAGATTTATGCCTGGTTTTAAGAGAACCCGTATGTTGAGCATATAGTCGCAGGGCACGTAAGGCACTGTTGCCATATGACTCTGCGCAGCCCAAGTTAGTTAAGAGGGGCATGGCAAAGCTTTGCCTAGGTTCTGCTCACAGAAAATCACGCCCACATGCAATGCAATATAGCTTTAATGAGCAGGTATGGCGATTGGATAATGCCGTTTTCCCTTGCGCGGTCGTACCGGCAATAGCAGAAGTTCTTCTGCGTGGAACAAAAACAGATACGTCCCGAGCATGCACTGGGCAGCTAAGTAGGAAGCGTCCAGAAGTGCTGCCATATCTGCATCGCGTATCACACAAGGAAGGAAGGAGGAATAGACAGAAAGACAGGGAGGTTAGCCCACCTGAAAAAGGTAGCAAGCAGGCAGAATGAGCCGATCGTTTTTTCCACCCCGCGCAAGCTGGCCGGACTCTGTCCCAGGATCTCTTCGGTATATATAAAGAAGAAAGAACCTGGAGGTTACGGATATCAACACGCTCTGGGCGGGGGAGGGGACGGAGGGGGGGGGGGGGGGGGGGGGAGTACGTGAAGTGCGTGGTAGGCGTGGTATACGAGATACGGCTACCTTGTGGAACTGCGTATGTAGGGCAAACTGGACGCTGTGTTAATGAACTGGCAAGGGAACATGAGCTTTCAACTATCAATACAGGAAATGCGCTTTTGCCTGCGCATTGTCAAGCTTGCATGTGCGTTCCGAATTTCAGAAAAATCAAGATCTTGGGTAAAAGCCGAGATACAACAGCCCGGATGTTTATGGAAGCCTTCTACGTGCCTCTGAGAGGGAAAACTTGCGTTAGTGACACATCCATATCTTTAATGGATAGTGAGAAGTGTTTTTTGTTTTGTTTTTTTGCGTGGCTTCCTATAATCGGCGGTTGTGTTACTGTGACTACATGCTTTTGCGCATGTGCAAACACGGTTATATAATGACGAACGACAAAGAATAAAGCTAGTTAAAAGTTAGCGCTAGTCCTTGTCCCTCACATCGTCCTTGTTTGAATCTTGCGCAGTATGTTTGTTTTCCTCGAAGCAGTATTATAAAGCGAGAAACAATGAGGCTAATCTTCAAAAACTTTGGTTGCCCGCTATAAAACCATCAAAACTGTACAACAAAAGGGCCCTGACTAACTTATGTCACCTGCATGCAATACGAAACTACGAAAAATAATTCTGGTGTCCAACAGATTAACTACAATAGAGCGCGGAGCAATGTAAGAAGCAGCGATTTACTAAGTGGCAATGTGAACGAAAAAAAAAACGAACCGCGGTAAATCCCGGAAAGGAAAGGCTAACATAAGTGTTGCATGGCTCCAATAACTTGTCTGGTTGTTTTTTGAACTTAGGCCGTTTGTGTTGCTTCTGTTCTCGCGGGTATATGCTTTGGTGCAATGAAGAACCTCACGCTGAAGTCAACCCGAAGGTGCCCACCCTTGCAATGCCCTTCGCCGAAGGTTTCCAGGAGACGTTCAACGGCCTCTGCCGCGGAGAAAAAATCCGGGTGAGCCGCTTAGAAACTTTCTTGCTGCGTGAGTGTTTTTTTTTTTTTTTTCGAGGTTTCCTTGGTATTCGCGCTTGCTGCGTCTTTCTGTCATAATGATCAGCACCGTGGCATTGCCCCTCTGAACTTACTCCGGCCGGAGCTGTATCATCTATTCGCGAAGTAAAACCAAATGAAACAATTCGCGACAGCGAATAAGAAAGGCTGAAACGGATGACTTCGGAATAAAGCACACCTAAGCAAGCGACAGCGCGTTATGATCACGCGAATGACAAGATGTAAAAACGCAGAGAAAGGAGCTACTGATGCCAGTTGCTCAGGTTATTTGAGTACATTCTTTAACCAAAATTTCGTACGACTTGTACAAAGGTAGGAAACGTTTATATCATAAGCTGCTCCGTTGGCTGTAATGTTTTAACGGCAGCTGCAATGGCATATAGTCCTAGACATATTCTATGCTTTCAAAGCTACGATGTCAACAACAGCCTCTTACGATTGCTCGAATGCACCGTTTAAATAATGTAGTATATGCGAATACAAAGTCTGTTCTTCGTGCTGCAGTCTGTTTCAGCGCCTGGTGATTCGTACGGCATAACTAATGTTGGGGGACAGATTATAGGCACTCCCCAGTGTGCGCACAGTAGCACTTCTTCTTTCTCAGGTTTTACGTGCCAAAACCAGGTCTGATTATGAGGCACGCCGTGGTGGAGTGGTCTGCATTAATTTTGACCACCTGGGGTTCTTTAACGTGCACTACAACGCAAGCACGCGGACATTGTTGCATTTCGCCTTCATAGAAATGCGGCCGCCGCGACCGGGATTCGATCCCGCGACCTCGTGCTGAGCAGCGCAACGCCTTAGCTGACTGAACCACCACGGCGGGTCACAGTAGCACTTCTCGGTGCACCAAAAGTGCAAGGACCTTGTGTCGGCCTCGACTGAACCATGCAGATGAGCCTATACGGCAACCGTATACGTACACACACTGGTACACGCGCCCTCTTGAGAGCACCTCTTGAGCAACTCTGAGCACTCCTGCTAAACCACTGAAACTTATTGTTGCTGACAAGGAAAACAAGACTTTTGTCTGTCTAACTCTCTCAGTTCGCTCTATTTTCCTGTGTTAGCTTTGCTAGGTAAAGTTACTAGCTGAAAAACAAATAAGCAATTAATGCGACCAACTTTTACTCGTGATCAGCGGCGGCTGAACAAAGGAAGCCTTAGCCTCGTAGCCAAGGTTCCAATAAATTGCTGTCCTGATATATACAAGTGGCCTTGTCCAGCCAAGAATTCTTCAGTACGTTATTCAAGTCTCCATTTCTTCTGTGAGCCTTTTTATATTGTTTCGGCTTTTACTAACTTTTTTTAGCGAATACGCCATGAAGTTTTGTAAATACGTTTCCCAGTAAGGATCGTACCTGAGTGACAAACCACGAAAGCCAAACAAAATTTTCTTGCCAATTTACTACAGCCAACTATGGTAGAACTTACCTAAGCTGATAACTGTGATAAGTCTAACGCGATCACTCTCTTCTCAATAACTATTAGCTTTTGCGAACAGAGTAATCGCGTTAGACGCCATTCATTATACACACACAGAGAGAGGGATAATAACATTTATTATACCCAAATGAACTAAGGCCCCAGATCCAGGCCTCCTCATAGGCTCATATGCCTCCTGGCCCAGCACGTTCATGACGTGGTGCACCAGCGCCGGCCACCATAGTGTGGTATTTGTAGTTAAAAAAATCACCAACGATTACGACAGCTTCCAATCAGAAATTTGAGGAAAACTCTATACGGGTTTTCATTTCGCGATATATTGGCAAACTGGAGCGGACAGTCTGTCTCTAGCGGCACGTTTCAAACAGAGCGAAGTGTGGCACGACTGCCCCGCCAATCGGGAGATCGCCAGAGGCAGCGCGAGGGTGACACGTGGGCGCGATTCAAAGCAGCCGCCGCAGACAGACCTCTGCTCATGCAGAGCTTTGTTTCCATATATGGTATCGTTGGACGCGCTCGCTGCATGCAATCGGCGAACAGACGACGATGCGCTACTATGGCGCCATCTCGTAGCCATCGTCGCCGCAAAGCCCGTCTTGCGCGGCACTACACTTTTCTTTTCACGCTTTCGCCACACCCTCCTCCCCCACTTTACTCTTCCCGCTCTCTTCGCTATCGCCGTCTTTCACCTCCCGCTGCTCTCCGCGTTCTCTTTCATCCTTCGCTGTGTTCGTTCGCTCGGTTATGAGGGACAACGCCGACGCTCGCCGCAAAAACGGGCGCCTAAGAGCTGTGCTCTAAAATGCGCGAAAGACGGAGAGCATGAGGACCACACAGGACGGGCGCTGCCCGGTGTTTTGTGTAGCAAATGCATATTATAAGATTACACTTGGCACCGTTCATCTCGCCCTTACAAAATTTCTTACTAAAATTTTGTTGCCTTTCTGATTACTATTCGTAGCTTTCAGTATACTTTCTGTTGATTATCATGTGTAATCTCGTGCAATGATTATCATGTGTAACTTTTAGAAAGGTGTGTAGTGGTATGCTATTGAACCGGAATAAACAAACCTCCACAGCATACATTGCACACAGCTAGAGCCCAGTCATAGGCAACAGCAGGCGTTCCATGAATGCGGGCAACGGAGCTTATACTTATTATGTATTGTATATACGTCACTCCGACCCTGTGCACAGAATGCTACCGAAGAGAAGGACCTGCGCTGTTACCTGAGCGTTCCGCACCCATACTTCCGAATCGGTCCGGTCAAAATGGAGGTCATGAGCCTAGACCCCTACATTGTCCAGTTCTACGACGTCATCTGGCCTGAGGAGATAAGAGCAATCCGCAACCTAGGAGAGCCCATGGTGAGTCAGTTTCTGATATTCCGCGGAGTTAGCATTACGCCCGCTTGTGACGAACTCTTTCGTTTTCTCAACAAAGACCAGTGGAGGAAAAGTTTTTCCATCTAAGCGTCCTGATCGTGCCATGACACGATCAGGACGCTTAGTTTCAGGACGCTTAGTGACACGATCAGGACGCTTAGTGACACGATCAGGACACTTAGCAACCATGGCGATTGCTAAGTGGCTAAGGTGTATGGCTACTGAGCAAGAAGTCGCGGGACGAAATCCCGGCCACGGCGGCCGCCTTCCAATAGGGGCGGAATGCGAAAACACCCTTGTACTTAGATTTAGGTGCACGTCAAAGAGCCTCAGGTCGCCCAAATTATTCCGGAATCCCCCTCTACGGCGTGCCTCATAATCGGGTCGTGGTTTTGGCACTTAAGACCCCATAATTTAATTAACCGTCTGTTCATCTCATTACTGAAAGACACTTTGTCACTGCAGTGCCATGCACAGCGTTTTGTCGGTAAAGCAGACGAGAACATTTCTATACTACTGCAAACGTTTCGTGTCCATCGTCTGTATCATAGTTCACCAGTTGACCATGATTGTGTCGCCAATGTGTAACTCAAACCTGCCATTATCACCAGTCCCTATGTTATTTTGCGCAGTGTTCCCCAAAGAAAGAGTACGTTCTGGAGTTGACTTGCGAAGGCTATTACTTCCCCACTACGGACGGAAAGAAATTATTAGAAAGCGCACTATAGGCGATCTTGCTGATACATCAGTGATGCCAGACGGCATAAGTAATCCCACTCGCTGCTTGCTTCTATAAATCTCGGAAATTAACATTCCTTGGTACGGCTGTCAGCCGTGCTCCTCAAGCGCATTATTTAATTAAGCTCTGAAACCAAATCGACGGGTTCGTAGACTGTCATTCTCAAACTGGCGGAAGCGAGCAGCACATGTACTCATGCGTAACTGCTGCATAATTCATAGTGAATATTTAGGCACCAATTTCCAGGATTTTCTTTCTTCTGCATATTAAAAATCCGCTCTCTTGCGTGGCAGGAAATAATGAGCACGCCCTTAAAAACCACCTGCAAACTGGGACGCCTGATGCCAGGCTCTTCTATAGACGCTGTTAACCCCTTTAAGAAACTTTAAGAAAATTTTATGGCCACTAAGGTCAACGCTATAGAGTTGCACTGCACTTGAGAGCCATATACTGCGCGTGCATGAGCTATTTCGACTTTTTTTTATTGACAAGACAGTTGTGTAAGACTCTTTGCGCATTTGATACATCACTGTGTCAGAGCTGTTCAATAACATTGCTTGTAAAGCAAACCCCGGTCATATACACCTGTATGTTTCACCGATATGTTTGAATGTCGGGCTCTCCAAGTGGACCAGAGCTTGCAAATTTGCGGTCTGTCGCTGCCGTGAAGTTTGTAGATTTGACTAAGAAATGCCCGCGGGATCTTTCTTGTCAACAAAACACTGGGAGGGATGTCACGCGTGTTAAATTTACTGACCAGTATTTGTCATAGACGTTGACCTAATTGGAGAATTGGCACCTTAGACATGTACACAAGATATTACTAGCATTCGAAGTTTAATGTACTACCATTTAATAATAATTATACACTGTGCAAGAAGGGATATCTGCAAAGTACACTAAAGAAAGGAAGTAAGATATTACCGCGTTTATGTTAGCGAAATTCAGCTCTTAATCTATATTCGTAAAAAAGCGCACAGTACTATACGGAGCTGATAAGGTTCCTTCGTAGCGAACACCATTACGTCCGTCCAAAGATTATCTAGACTGACTGAATAATCTCTAAACTACTCTGTATAATGTGTATAGTCTGGATAGTCTGGAATCTGAATAGCCTGGATAATCTGCGCTAGTCTGGATCATCTCCAGACTAGCTTTAAAGAATGCTGCATAACCAACGCATTTGACGGCATTGAGGACGACGTTGTTTTGAGTTTCGAGGACGCCTGCGAAACGGTAGACGAGGATGACTTACGTTTGAAGGCAAATTCGGGGGCTTCGACACGCCCGTTTTCATTGCACTCACAATCGATACCGATCACGCCACCTCACTCCGGGCCTTCACCACCAAGCGAAAACCGTGGCGGACTTTCACAGCGCTGTGAAATCGGGTTTCTTCCTGCGCAGCTCTCCCGCGCCACAGTCCGCGAGGCGGTCGAGCAAATGGTGTCCCACGGCCGCATCAGTCAGGTGGCGTGGTTGAGACCAGACACCGACCCGCTGCTAGAAAGGGTCAACGAACGGGTGGCCATGCTCACCGGACTGTCCACAGACTACGAGGGTGGCGACTCCGAGATCCTACAGGTGAGCATTCATTACAAAAAAAAAATTGGCAGCCGATCCACGAAGTGAATGCTGATGATGGAGCGAAGCTCCTTGGACGATTACGGCTGCTGCTCGAGCTTTCGCTTCGGGGTCTTGCTGCCGTTGCCGGCGTGCTGCTGCTTCTCGTGCTCGTAACTCGGGGTTAGCTTAGCGGCGTTGCCGTTGGGCTGCCGCGTCTCGTTCTCGAATTGTAGGATCAGAGTCACGATGTTGGCGCTTACGTTCGCGCTCCCCCATAGTGCTGTAACACCTGCGCGCGGTCGGTATGCGCGCTGCGTGCGCTCTGCGAACGGTTCTGCGCATGACGTCGTGCGCTTGCTCGGAAAGGGGTTTCGGAGCGGCGCCGGCGCAGCGCAACACTTGTGCGCGCTCGGTATGCGCGCTGCGTGCGCGACGGGGAGCTACGACGACGACGGCGACAACGGACATCGTGACATCCTAAGGAGCTTCGCTCCTAAAAAGAAAAACAAACACTTCTGCATGTATGTGCGAATCTGAGCCACAGGTACATCAAAGGCAGTGAAGCTGCGTAAGGAATTTCTCGAAACCCTTCGCAAATCCTTAAGGTCTGGTTTATCGCAGTTTATCTAACCAAGACTTTAAAAACGCTTAACTGTATCTGGTACAGAAGAACGTGAGTTTGGCCAAGCTGGTGTTTCCTGCGTGTCGTGCTGACCGCTTAAAAAGACTAAGTCAGAGAAAGAAAAGCACAAAACGACGACATGGGCGGTAACTATCAACTGATTTATTCAAGGTAACAGGTAGGAATATAGAGACAAATATGACATGCAGAGAGCGCAACAACTGCACTCATCAGCCTAGCGTGGCACCCGCTTATCAATAAAATCTTAGTGTTCAAAAACATTAGCAGTCAACATCATCATCATCATCAGCCTATATTTATGTTCACTTATATGCAGTATATCTGGTACATTTCTCTGGCATCTCTCTATCTGCGCTCAGTAATTCTATATCATCATCATCATCATCATCATCAGCCTATATTTATGTCCACTGCCGGACGAAGGCCTCTCCCTGCGATCTCCAATTACCCTTTTCTTGTGGTAGTTGATCGCAACTTGCACCTGCGAATTTCTTAAGTTCATCACGCCACCTTGTTTGCTGCCATCCTCGACTGCGCTTCCCTTTTCTTGGTATCCATTCTGTAACTCTAATGGTCCGCCGGTTATCCGTCCTAAACATTACATTGCCTGCCCAGCTCAATTTCTTTCTCCTAATGTCAATTAGAATATCGGCTATCCCCGCTTGTTTTTTGATCCACACCACTCTCTTCCTGTCTCTTACCGTTAGGCCTAACATTTTTCGTTCCATCGCTCTTTGTGTGGTCCTTAACGTGTTCTCGAGCTTCTTTGTTAACCTCCAAGTTTCTGCCCCATATGTTAGCACCGGTAGAATGCAATGATTGTACACTTTACTTTTCAACGACAGTGGTGAGCTCCCAGTCAGGATTTGGCGATGCCTGCCGTACGCACTCCAACCCAATTTTATTCTTCTGTAAATTTCTTTCACAGGATCAGGGTCCCGTGTGAGTAATTTACTTAGATAAACTTACTCCTTTACAGACTCTAGAGGCTGACTGGCGATCTTGAATTCTTGTTCCCTTGCCAGGCTATTGAACATTACCGTTACCTTCTGCATATTAAACTTCACCCCCACTCTTAAACTTTCTCGGTTAAGGTCCTCAATCAAATTGTTGTAATTTGTCCCCATTGTTGCTGAATGTCATCTGCAAACCGAAGGTTACTGAGATATTCGCCGTTGATCCTCACTCCTAAGCCTTCCCAGTCTAAGAGCTTGAATACTTCTAAGCATGCAGTGAATAGCATTGGAGAGATTGTGTCTCCTTGCCTGACCCGTTTCTTGATAGGTAACTTTCTACTTGTCTTTTGGAGAACCAAAGTACCTGTGGAATCTTTGTAGATATTTGTCAAGATATTCACGTATGCCTCCAGTACTTCTTAAAGAATGCCTCTATGACTCCTGGTATCTCTACTGAATCAAACGCATTTTCATAATCTATGAAAGCCATAAAGAGAGGTTTATTGTACTCCGCATATTTCTCGATTACCTAGTCGATGACCTGGATGTTATCCATTGTAGAATATCACTTCCTGAAGCCAAGTTGTTCTCTTCGTTGATTGCAGTCAAGTGTTGCCCTGATTCTATTGAACATTATCTTGGTGAATATTTTATACATTACTGAAAGCAAGCTAATGGGCCTATAATTTTTCAGTTCTCTAACGTCTCCCTTCCTATGGATTAGTATAATGTTGGCATTCTTCCAGTTCTCTGGTACACTTGAAGTCGTGAGACATTTCGCATAAAGCCCCGCAGGGGCGTCTGTGTAAGCAGGCGTTTGGTGTGTGGCGACACCACGGACCCGAGCACATGGGGGTTGGACCCTCCCGCGTGTACCTTGCGCGGCTTAGCCGTGTCTGGGGAAAGGGGGATCCTGGGGTTGAGCCGATGCCGGGTGTTCGGACCTCTAAGGCCCCCCGGCGGAGGCAACACACCTCTTCGGCCTCTGCTTCACATAGACGGCACCTCCAGACTGACCCACCTGGAGGAAATCGGTAGTCGCCTTTTCCTGTCCCCCTCTCCAATCTTTTGTCTTTCTTTCTCACTTTCCATCTTTACTGTCTTCTATTCACTTCCTTTAACTTCCCATTTTCCAGGTGGCAAGGGTTAACCTTGTGTAATATATCCAGTCTTGGGTATATATATATTAGGTTATAGTGGGAATGTACCGCTGGCGTGCGCAGGGTGGAATATTTCTATTCCTGTAACGTCCCCAGGTTGGGCTCCGAGGTGGGCGGCGGGCATACCTACCGAATACAGTACTGCTATATATGGCTTCCAGTTTCCCCCCACTACATGATCGCTCCCTGAAGAGGGGGCGCACCGACGAAAGCTTCAACTTCTTTTTGAAACCTAAAGAAACCTTTCCCAAGTACCACGTGATACACAGTCAACATGAAACTAAGAAAGTCCGTACGATATCACCATTTGTTGTTGCAAAAAGTCTGACAGAGGCAATCGGCACGGGTTACAAAGTGACAAAAATGGGAAGCGGCGACCTTCTTCTGGAAGTTCGTGACAAGCTCCAATACAACAAGCTGACAAAACTTATTGCGTTTGGTGATATCCCCGTCTCTGTGGGCCCCCACAGATCAATGAACACTGTGCGCGGTGTCATTTTCGATGACGACCTCCTCGAACTAAGTGAAAGCGAGCTGTTGGATGGATGGCAAGACCAGAACGTGGTAAAGGTGCAACGAATTAAGTTAAGGCGCGACGACAAGGAAATTCCCACAAAGCATGTAATAATTACATTTGGAACAAGTGACCTCCCTGATTCAATAGAGACCGGATATTGTAAACTCCGCGTACGACCGTACATTCCCAATCCGCGTCGATGCTTCAAGTGTCAGCGTTTTGGGCATGGATCTCAGAGCTGCCGAGGGCACTCTACTTGTGCAAAATGTGCATCAAAAGAACACACCTCAGACATCTGTACTTCCGCAACCCACTGTGCAAACTGTGACGGAGACCACCCCGCATATTCGCGATCGTGCCCGTCATGGAAAAAAGAAAAAGAAATAATTCAACTCAAGGTCAAACTAAACATTTCCTTCCCGGAAGCGCGCAAGCGTTTCTCTGCACATAATCAATCGAATCCGTCCTACAGTGATGTGACGCGCCAGGGGGCAGCGCCACATCCTTCGGCGGCAGGCCGTGTCACACGGAGTGTGACTGTGGTTCCTCCATCAGCCCCCCTGGCAGGAGCAGCCAGTACTGCTCCGCCCCTTGCCACGAAGGGCCACCAGGCCTCCGGGCCTGCCGGTCCCAGGGCCACTGCTCATGCAGACAGGCCCGAAAAAACCCCGAGTGTCCCCGCAGCGCGGGCGTCATCCAACACCTCTGAAGAGGCGATGGATGCAAGTAGCACTATTCCGGCGTCTCAGACGCCAAAGGAACGGCGCAGCTCCGTGGAGCGTGCCGGGAAAAAAGGGAAAACCCCCATCACGGGGCCAGGAAAGGCCTCGTGAGCTAGCCTAATCTATCACTCTTAGACACACAGCACAAGACAAATATAAAATGGATACACAGATACTACACTGGAATGTCAGAGGTCTATTACACAATCTTGATGACATTAAGGAACTCCTAAATAAGTACAATCCAAGGGTGCTGTGTGTCCAAGAAACACACCTTAAATCTTCACACACTAACTTTCTCCGACAATATGCGATCTATCGCAAAGATCGCAACGATGGCCTCGCATCTTCGGGTGGTGTGGCCATACTAGTAGATAAAGGTGTCGCCTGCCAGCATCTGAAGCTGCAAACTACCCTTGAGGCAGTTGCAATCAGAGCTGTGCTGTTTCATAAACTAGTAACAATTAGTTCTCTATACATCCCTCCTAGCTACCAACTCTCCAAAACAGAATTCCAAAGCTTTATAACAGAACTTCCTGAACCTTACATCATAGTAGGCGATTTAAATGCACATAACCACCTCTGGGGAGACTCTCGTTGTGATGCAAGAGGGCGCTTAATTGAAAATTTTCTTTTCTCCACGGATGCATGCTTGCTCAATAAAAAAGAGCCAACATACTACAGTGTAGCACACAAAACATACTCATCTATAGATTTAAGTATCGCATCAAGTACACTTGTGCCATACCTAGAGTGGAACGTCATCGAAAATTCATACGGGAGTGACCATTTCCCAATCATCCTAAAATTAACAAAAGCCGATGAGTGTGCTCCACATCTGCCCCGTTGGAAAGTCGAAGGTGCCGACTGGAAACGATATAGAGAGCTGACATATGTGGCCTGGGATGACATCTGTACATTTCCTATCGATGATGCAGTGTCGTATTTGACGGCAATTATAACTGATGCTGCGTCACTCTGTATCCCTCAAACGAACGGATCGCCTTTTAAACGACGTATTCCCTGGTGGAATGAGGAGTGTAAGGAAGCTCGCAAAAATCAAAATAAGGCTTGGAGCCACCTTCGCGACTCTCCAACTTTCGAGAACTTAATCAACTTCAAGAAAATAAAGTCGGAAGGTAGAAGAACGCGCCGCCGTGCTAAAAGGGAAAGCTGGCAGAGATTCATCTGCAGCATTATTTCATATACAGATGAAAGAAAAGCCTGGAACAGGGTAAATAAAATAAAAGGCCACGAAACCCATCCTCTACCATTAGTAAATACACAAGGAGACACACTCATTGACCAAGCTGATTCTCTAGGCGCACATTTTGAAAAGATTTCAAGTTCGTCCCACTACTCAGATACATTTCTGAGATATCAGAAACAAGCGGAGCGACTGCCTCTGGATCGTAAAGGTAATAGAAATGAACCCTACAATCGTCCATTTAATATGGCGGAATTTCAGGCTGCACTAAATGGTTGCAACAAGTCGGCTCCAGGAAGTGATAGAGTCTTGTACGAGATGATCAAACACCTAAACCCCGAAACCCACAAAACACTACTATCACTCTTTAATTCCGCGTTCTCTGCCGGTTACATTGCGTCCGCATGGAAAGAAGCAATCGTCATTCCTATTCTCAAAGAAGGCAAGGACCCTTCCTCAGCCAGTAGCTATAGGCCTATAGCCCTGACAAGTTGTATATGCAAACTCTTTGAGAAAATCATTAACCGGCGCCTCATCCATTTTCTTGAAAGCAACAAAATACTCGATCCCCTACAGTGCGGTTTCAGGGAAGGTAGATCCACAACAGATCACCTTGTCCGCATCGAGACAAATATCCGTGATGCCTTTATACACAAACAGTTTTTCTTATCAGTATTTTTAGACTTGGAAAAGGCATACGACACAACTTGGCGTTTTGGAATTCTCCGTGACCTGGCTGGAATGGGAATCCGAGGCAACTTATTAAATGTGATTCAGAGCTACCTCTCTGATCGCACGTTTCGCGTCAGAGTTGGTAACGTCATGTCTCGACAATTCACACAGGAAGCTGGTGTACCACAAGGTGGTGTGCTGAGCTGTACACTATTTGTTGTCAAAATGAACTCGCTCCAAACTGTCCTACCACGTACAATGTTTTATTCTGTATATGTGGATGACGTACAAATAGGTTTCAAATCATGTAGCATTTCTATCTGCGAGCGACATGTACAGCTTGGGCTAAACAAATTATCTAAGTGGGCTGACGAGAATGGATTTAAACTAAACCCACGAAAAAGCACATGTGTTCTCTTCTCGAACAAGCGAGGTATATTACCGGACCCCACTATTTATCTTAATCGACAACAGCTACCTGTGAGCCATGAACATAAATTTTTAGGCCTCATTTTAGACTCTAAATTAACATTTATCCCCCACTTGAAGTATCTGAAAGCGAAGTGCCTGAAGACAATGAATCTACTGAAGATCTTGTCCCGTACATCTTGGGGAAGTGACAGGAGGTGCCTCTTAAACTTGTACAAAAGTCTCGTACGGTCGCGCCTTGACTACGCAGCTGTAGTCTATAACTCTGCTACGCCTAGTGCTTTGAAGATGCTAGATTCTGTGCACCACTTGGGTATCCGTATTGCTACATGTGCCTTCAGGACTAGTCCTGTTGAAAGCCTGTATGTTGAGTCCAATGAGTGGTCTCTGGATCTCTAAAGGACATATTTAAGTCTCTCCTACGCCCTGAAAGTTACATCAGACATCCAACATCCATGTCATTCTACCATTCGCGACATGTCCACTGTCAGGCTGTTCCGTAACCGCCCAGCCAACCGGCCTCCTCTGTCTCTCCGGTTAGAAGCACTGTCAGAAAAAACAGAGGTCCCACTTCTAGGGGATGTACTAATGGCCCTACCTTGCTTCCACCGCCTTGGGAATGGCACACTATTCAGTGTGACATCTCTTTCGTAGAAATATCCAAACAAGCACCGGAGGCACATATACATTCCCATTTTCTTGAACTCCAGGACAAGTACTCCTGCACAGAATACTACACAGATGCTTCGAAGTCCACTGCTGGCGTTTCTTACGCAGCTCTCGGAGACTCATTTTCTACATCTGGGGCACTAAATCCACACACATCCATCTTTACATCGGAAGCATATGCTATACTCTCGGCTGTTCAACACATAAGGCTCACAAACGTCGCTAGGGCTATTGTCTTCACAGACTCATTAAGTGTGGTCAAAGCCCTAAGCAATCTACGGAAACACAAGAACCCCGTTTTTAATGAACTCTACAGCTTATTGTGTTCCGCATATATGTGCAACCAAATGATTGTCGTATGCTGGGTACCTGGCCACAAAGGTATAAAAGGCAATGAAGCTGCTGACAAAAATGCTACGTCAGTAACCTTTAGCGATATAGACCCAAATATCCCCATCCCTGTCACAGACCTAAAGTATTTTCTACGCCGTAAGCTGAGGAAGCATTGGCAAGGAGAGTCGGATACCCAGGTACTAAATAAGTTACACATGATAAAACCAAAACTAGGGAACTGGATAACTGGGAAAACGGCACGATATAAAGAAGTGCTTGTTTGTCGATTAAGAATAGGACACACTTACAGTACTCACTCTTACCTCTTGACTGGGAATGATCCTCCGATTTGTAGTAAGTGCGGCAATATTCTGACAGTTGTCCATGTTCTTATTCAGTGCCCTGCTATAGAAGCAGAGAGGAAAAGGTATTTCCCTTCTGCATATCGTGAAAACATACCTCTTCACCCATCATATTTTCTTAGCCATGAACCGCTTTTTAACCTGAAAATAGTTTTAGAATTCTTAAATGAAGTAAACACCCTGAAAATCATTTGGCCAGGTAATTTTAGCAAGTGATTAACGGCCCTTGTATTCAAGGGCTCCCATCAAGCCCTACTATTACTGTTATATGTGTTACATCATACGTTTTTAACGAAACCCATTTGCCATAGTCCACATCACTAACTAGGTAGTGTCATTATTTTACCACTTACATGTTTTACGCCATTTACAGCGACAGTTTTTAGGCCCTTCTACAGCCATGTCAGATCTACTTTGAGGAACTTATTGTCCACGCCATCTACAATTCATCGATAACATTACCATTTGTCATGGCGCTCTTTGGCCATACCTGGCCCTTGCGCCATAAAACACCACACATCATCATCATTTGGCATAAAGGGTCGCCAGCTTTTGAAGCATGATATCTCCTCTGTCTTTTATTAAATCGACGGTTATTCCATCTTTTCATCAGCTTTTTCCCGGGTCATGTCTTGCAAGGCCCTTCTAACTTCATCGCTAGTTATAGAAGGAGCCTCTATACAGTGTTCATAACTACTTCGAATGAAAGTAGCTTGGCTGCTCTGGGAACTGCACAGGTCAGTATGGAATTCTTCCGCTGCTTTTACTATGTCATCAAAATTGCTGTTGATATTACCCTGCTTATGTTTCAGTGCATATATCTTGCCTTGTCCTATGCCAAATTTTATTCTCACAGATTGCATTCTGCGTCCATATTTTACGGCTTCCTCGATCTTTCCTACTTCTATATACACTCTTCTGTATCCGACGCGGGGTCCTGTATGCTGTTCCGGCTGTATATATCCCTTCGAACTTCGCAAGCTGTACGCTCTGCCTCGCTCGCTTCATGTTCTCAATCTCGCCTTTCTTTCGTTTTTCCCGCACGTTGTTCGCGGCGGGCAGTACAACTCCTACGGACCCGGAGGCCACTACGAACCGCACCACGACTACATACTGGAGGGACTTACGGAGGAGCAGGTATGATGTTGAGGATAACCGCGGGGGCGCTCGATATGGGTGCTCGAAATGATGAACAGAGTGAAAATTCTGCGCCTCAGAATTCACACGAAAGCAGACCTGCCGTATTGCAGAAAAGTGGACAGTCACTTTAGCATAAGGTAAAGAGGATGACGGCGACAGCCATCACTCCTA
>NC_051163.1:541324-581781 GCF_013339745.2 Dermacentor silvarum | reverse complement strand
GGCAAATAAAGATTGTAATGGTAAGTAGCAATATAAATTCACCCAAATGTATTTAAATAAAAAATCTTTCATCATGTGCTAGCTGTGCTGGCATTCGGGATTTTTCAGGTGTCGCTTAAGTTCCCGTGTTACATTGAAATTCACGCCATTTGTGCCACAAAATACGACAGCTCACATAAAGGCGAAGAGAAAGGCCCTTTCTGGTCCCTTCTCTTCTACGTCATTTGTTTTTTTGTGGTTCACGAACGTCTATGCAATGGACAACCAGAGATCATGAAGCTAGATCCCTGCACATGCTGCGGTGCGTCATAATGTCTGCTTCAATCTGCGGTGGTTGTGGTTGTGATAATATGCTGATTTTTCGGGAGGTAATAGAATTGTCTGAGACAAGGCGCAACATACGGTGACGGCGGAATTGTGCTGGAAGTTCGCTATGACCTCTATCGATGTGTGCCCAACATGAAATCGCAACCGTGCAGGTTCACAACCCATAGAGATATCCCAATTCATCGGACTGCCGCTTCGAACATATGAACAATAAAGCCTTTTTATACGTCATCAAGTGGAGGTTCGCGTGACTTTAATCGAGGAATGTCGATATAGCTTTAATGGCAAGTGCACTTCGTGAATGTATAGGTCCCAGAATGCCTATATCGTGTTGTTCGAATGCTGGTACAGTGTTATGCATTCTGCTTAGTTAGTTTATGTGCAAGTTTCGATATTACATATATATGCGAATATATATAGTTATTGCGAATAGTGTGTGGGATTTTCTTATTTGGTTAATGGACTGCGCCAAATAACAGACTGTGCTTCTGGGGTGATGCCAATGATGGCCTTACTTATCGAGCATGTCACTTGTGTTATCTTGTGTAATGTTTTTTTTTGTTATTTTTGACTCGTTCATGTATTCTTTAACAGTGATTGGAGCTTTTGGAGTACCAGCCCTCAAGAGCCTGCCCTTCCCATTTTAACGGGACAGCGTTAAGGGCCCGCGTCGCAGGAAATCCGGCGTCGACGCCTGCGTAAGCATCGGCGTCTGTGGCATCCGTGGTGGAGAAATTCATCCGAGCAACCCCGACCGCACTAAGGCGTTAGGGCTAAGAGTTCACTAAGAGGTTAGTGAACAAAAAATAATTTCTCAAAGTAAAATCCTTCACAAAAATCGTCAAGTACTACTCAACTACAACGTACAGACATGATAGCGTCAGATTGTAATTTGAATGTACGAGAAAACGTCTTTCTGTTACGAGGAAACTCAAATACAAACCCCCTTTTCCACCATTTCTACCATAACAACAGCGGCGCACTCGGGTAGGTTACTTACGAAAACCCATCCAGATGGCGCTCGCCTCCTCAGCAGCGTAAAAACGATGGCGCGCAGAGGCGAAGGAGGAGAAAAAAGAAAGCTGCAGTTGCCGGGAAGCCTGACAAGCATTCAGGGATATTTGAATGCTATCGCCTTCCACTCTTGAAGGCGAAGCTTAGGCGTCCTCCAAATTTCAATGTTTCAGTTGAGAAGCTTTAACATAAAAGTCATGGGCTGTCGGTGTTCTGTTTCATGCCATATGTTTGTGGGCTGTCACTCTCAAAATTGCGAGGAATACCTTTCTCAAGAATGTAAGACGCGCTATACATGAGCAACTTTGGTGGTAGAAGAATAACTTTAGAGCCGCATAATACATATATATATATATATATATAATATATATATTAATATATATATACACGATGCTATAAAGTTCCTCTACCACGAAAGTTTGTAAGAGATGCTGAGCACGTGTTCGCGGGATTGAATCCCGGCCACGGCGGCCGCATTTCGATGGGGCAAAATGCGAAAACACCCGTGTACTTATATTTAGGTGCACGTTAAAGAACCCCAGGTGGTTTAAATTTCCGGAGTATCCCACTATGGCGTGCTTCATACTCAAATCGTGGCTTTGGCACGTAAAACCCCTTAATTTTAATTTTTTAACCGCCAAAGTTGCTAATATATAGCGTGTCTATATATGCAGCAATTTCTCTCACGTCCCGCCAATGTCGGCGATGGCACCGGACGTCGACACGGATGTTCTGCGACATGGGGCCCTTTAACGCTGTCCTTTTTAACGCTAACCTTTTTTTTAACGCTGTCGTGTTTAAAACGTGATCTCTCGCGCAAATCAGCGAAATTTACCGGCTACGTTTGAGCTTCACAAATGCGGCAATGCCTTGTGCGCGGTCAGAGCTGAACGTGCAGCCTCTTTGGCGCGCTCGTTATCTGGGACACCTGCCGTAGTGACTTGGAAGCCGGCTGGAAATTTATAGGCGTCCTTTCTCGGCACAATCATGATTAAGCTCTCTGGATCTCGGGACATCACTTAATAGTGTTGTTGGCGCTGAACTGCTGATACTAAAGATTCAAAGGACCAAATCGTACCACACGCAGTGCCGTCGTTAGTTACATTCATTTAATCGATTCACTAGTGGTACACAGTATGTACAACGTAAGTTTACTTCAACCTAGGCCCTTCATATCTCCACAGCAGATACCAATTAATTGGAAGAACAAAATTCAACATCTCTAATTTTAATAATTTGCAGAAACAGATATGGCCACGAATTCGTTTCACTCGTAGAAGCTTGAGTACATCACCACACTTCTGAGTGTCAGTGGAGCCATCGTGCATCAGCGCTGCTAACATACGCAATCTCGAAAAGCCCCGTGCACGCTCTGGATTAGCTGCAGTTATCGTCTGCATATATAGCTAGCATTAGGGGGTAACCGGTAACATTCAATTGCGGCGGTTAAGTCATTAAACTTCGTTCCTGTCCTTTATGGTAACGTCCTTTATGGTGTTCTGTGGTAATGCATCTCTCCGCAAATTTCGGGAATTAATATCTCGAAACTGCTGTCATCCTGAGAATTAATTCTAAGTAGATCCACCTTGCGAACTCCACGGCTACAATTTGTAAATTGCACTATGGCCATCAGGTAATTAGTTAAAATCTAATTAGTGAATTTTTGTGAATTATTCAATTATGCATTGCAATTTCTTGCGCAAGTAATGTCCGCCTCTTCGAGTTGACCAGCTGATTAACTAGAATTCGGCTGTCTGTCACAGGCAACCCTTAAATAAATTTTGAAAGTGTTCGCTGAAACACCCTGTATATAGTTATTGCGAATAGTTGTGTGGGATTTTTCCTTATTTGGTTAATGGACTGCGCCAAATAACAGACTGTGCTTCTGAGGTGATGCCAATGATGGCCTTACTTATGAGCATGTCACTTGTGTTATCTTGTGTAACGTCTTTTTTTGTTATTTTTGGCTCATTTCATGTATTCTTTAATAGTGATTGGAGCTTTTGGAGTACCGGCCCTCAAGAGCCTGCCCTTCCCATTTTAACGCGACAGCGTTAAGGGCCCGCGTCGCAGAAAATCCGGCGTCGGCGCCTGCGTAAGCATCGGCGTCTGTGCATCCGTGGTGGAGAAATTCATCCCGAGCAACCCCGACCGCACTAAGAGGTTTAGTGCTAAGAGTTCACTAAGAGGTTAGTGAACAAAAAATAATTCTCAAAGTAAAATCCTGCACAAAAATCGTCAAGTTACTACTCAACTACAACCTACAGACAAGATAGTGTCAGATTGTAATTTTAATGTACGAGGAAAACGTCTTTCTGTTACGAGGAAACTGAAATACAAACCCCCTTTTCCACCATTTCTACCATAACAACAGCGGCGCGCTCGGGTAGGTTACTTACGAAAACCCCATCCAGATGGCGCTCGCCTCCTCAGCAGCGTAAACGATGGCGCGCAGAGGCGAAGGTGGAGAAAAAAGAAAGCTGCAGTTGCCGGGAAGCCTGACAAGCATTCAGGGATATTTGAATGCTATCGCCTTCCACTCTTGAAGGCGAAGCTAGGCGTCCTCCAAATTTCAATGTTTCAGTTGAGAAGCTTTAACATAAAAGTCATGCGCTGTCGGTGTTCTGTTTCATGCCATATGTTTGTGGGCTGTCACTCTCAAAATTCCGAGGAATACCTTTCTCAAGAATGTAAGACGCGCTATACATGAGCAACTTTGGTGGTAGAAGAATAACTTTAGAGCCGCATAATACATATATATATATATATATATATATATATATATATATATATATATACGATGCTATAAAGTTCCTCTACCACGAAAGTTTGTAAGAGATGCTGAGCACGTGTTCGCGGGATTGAATCCCGGCCACGGCGGCCGCATTTCGATGGGGCAAAATGCGAAAACACCCGTGTACTTATATTTAGGTGCACGTTAAAGAACCCCAGGTGGTTTAAATTTCCGGAGTATCCCACTATGGCGTGCTTCATACTCAAATCGTGGCTTTGGCACGTAAAACCCCTTAATTTAATTTTTCAACCGCCAAAGTTGCTAATATATAGCGTGTCTATATATGCAGCAATTTTCTCTCACGTCCCGCCAGTGTAGGCGATGGCACCGGACGTCGACACCGGATGTTCTGCGACATGGGGCCCTTTAACGTTGTCCTTTTTAACGCTAACCTTTTTTTAACACTGTCGTGTTAAAACGTGATCTCTCGCGCAAATCAGCGAAATTTACCGGCTACGTTTGAGCTTCACAAATGCGGCAATGCCTGTGCGCGGTCAGAGCTGAACGTGCAGCCTCTTTGGCGCGCTCGTCATCTGTGACACCTGCCGTAGTGACTTGGAAGCCGGCTGGAAATTTATAGGCGTCCTTTCTCGGCACAATCATGATTAAGCTCTCTGATCTCGGACATCACTTAATAGTGTTGTTGGCGCTGAACTGCTGATACTAAAGATTCAAAGGACCAAATCGTACCACACGCAGTGCCGTCGTTAGTTACATTCATTTAATCGATTCACTAGTGGTACACAGTATGTACAACGTAAGTTTACTTAAACCTAGGCCCTTCATATCTCCACAGCTGATACCAAGTTTAATTGGAAGAACAAAAATTCAACATCTCTAATTTTAATAATTTGCAGAAACAGATATGGCCACGAATTCGTTTCACTCGTAGAAACTTGAGTACATCACCACACTTCTGAGTGTCAGTGGAGCCATCGTTGCATCAGCGCTGCTAACATACGCAATCTCGAAAAGCCCCCGTGCATGCTCTGGATTAGCTGCAGTTATCGTCTGCATATATAGCTAGCATTAGGGGGTAACTGTAACATTCAATTGCGGCGGTTAACGTCATTAAACTTCGTTCCTGTCCTTTATGGTAACGTCCTTTATGGTGTTCTGTGGTAATGCATTTCTCCGCAAATTTCGGGAATTAATATCTCGAAACTGCTGTCATCCTGAGAATTAATTCTAAGTAGATCCACCTTGCGAACTCCACGGCTACAATTTGTAAATTGCACTATGGGCCATCAGGTAATTAGTTAAAATCTTAATTAGTGAATTTTTGTGAATTATTCAATTATGCATTGCAATTTCTTGCGCAAGTAATGTCCGCCTCTTCGAGTTGACCAGCTGATTAACTAGAATTCGGCTGTCTCTCACAGGCAACCTTAAATAAATTTTGAAAGTGTTCGCTGAAACACCTGTATATAGTTATTGCGAATAGTTGTGTGGGATTTTCCTTATTTGGTTAATGGACTGCGCCAAATAACAGACTGTGCTTCTGGGGTGATGCCAATGATGGCCTTACTTATGAGCATGTCACTTGTGTTATCTTGTGTAACGTCTTTTTTTTGTTATTTTTGGCTCGTTTCATGTATTCTTTAATAGTGATTGGAGCTTTTGGAGTACCGGCCCTCAAGAGCCTGCCCTTCCCATTTTAACGCGACAGCGTTAAGGGCCCGCGTCGCAGAAAATCCGGCGTCGGCGCCTGCGTAAGCATCGGCGTCTGTGGCATCCGTGGTGGAGAAATTCATCCCGAGCAACCCCGACCGCACTAAGAGGTTAGTGCTAAGAGTTCACTAAGAGGTTAGTGAACAAAAAATATTTTCTCAAAGTAAAATCCTGCACAAAAATTGTCAAGTGCTACTCAACTACAACCTAAAGACATGATAGTGTCAGATTGTAATTTCAATGTACGAGAAAACGTCTTTCTGTTACGAGGAAACTGAAATACAAACCCCCTTTTCCACCACTTCTACCATAACAACAGCGGCGCGCTCGGGTAGGTTACTTACGAAAACCCCATCCAGATGGCGCTCGCCTCCTCAGCAGCGTAAAACGATGGCGCGCAGAGGCGAAGGTGGAGAAAAAAGAAAGCTGCAGTTGCCGGGAAGCCTGACAAGCATTCAGGGATATTTGAATGCTATCGCCTTCCACTCTTGAAGGCGAAGCTTAGGCGTCCTCCAAATTTCAATGTTCCAGTTGAGAAGCTTTAACATAAAAGTCATGCGCTGTCGGTGTTCTGTTTCATGCCATATGTTTGTGGGCTGTCACTCTCAAAATTCCGAGGAATACCTTTCTCAAGAATGTAAGACGCGCTATACATGAGCAACTTTGGTGGTAGAAGAATAACTTTAGAGCCGCATAATATATATATATATATATATATACAATGCTATAAAGTTCCTCTACCACGAAAGTTTGTAAGAGATGCTGAGCACGTGTTCGCGGGATTGAATCCCGGCCACGGCGGCCGCATTTCGATGGGGCAAAATGCGAAAACACCCGTGTACTTATATTTAGGTGCACGTTAAAGAACCCCAGGTGGTTTAAATTTTCGGAGTATCCAACTATGGCGTGCTTCATACTCAAATCGTGGCTTTGGCACGTAAAACCCCTTAATTTAATTTTTTAACCGCCAAAGTTGCTAATATATAGCGTGTCTATATATGCAGCAATTTTCTCTCACGTCCCGCCAGTGTAGGCGATGGCACCGGACGTCGACACCGGATGTTCTGCGACATGGGGCCCTTTAACGTTGTCCTTTTAACGATAACCTTTTTTTAACACTGTCGTGGTTAAAACGTGATCTCTCGCGCAAATCAGCGAAATTTACCGGCTACGTTTGAGCTTCACAAATGCGGCAATGCCTGTGCGCGGTCAGAGCTGAACGTGCAGCCTCTTTGGCGCGCTCGTCATCTGTGACACCTGCCGTAGTGACTTGGAAGCCGGCTGGAAATTTATAGGCGTCCTTTCTCGGCACAATCATGATTAAGCTCTCTGATCTCGGACATCACTTAATAGTGTTGTTGGCGCTGAACTGCTGATACTAAAGATTCAAAGGACCAAATCGTACCACACGCAGTGCCGTCGTTAGTTACATTCATTAATCGATTCACTAGTGGTACACAGTATGTACAACGTAAGCTTACTTAAACCTAGGCCCTTCATATCTCCACAGCAGATACCAAATTTAATTGGAAGAACAAAAATTCAACATCTCTAATTTTAATAATTTGCAGAAACAGATATGGCCACGAATTCGTTTCACTCGTAGAAGCTTGAGTACATCACCACACTTCTGAGTGTCAGTGGAGCCATCGTTGCATCAGCGCTGCTAACATACGCAATCTCGAAAAGCCCCCGTGCATGCTCTGGATTAGCTGCAGTTATCGTCTGCATATATAGCTAGCATTAGGGGGTAACTGTAACATTCAATTGCGGCGGTTAACGTCATTAAACTTCGTTCCTGTCCTTTATGGTAACGTCTCAACGTAATCTTGAAAGAATTCTAGCATAACCCATCCCATGAGGAATATTCGCTTTAATGCGATTAGCATTAAAGTAATGTAGCAGCACAACACAATGCCACTATTAGCCTCTGCGTCTAGGCTCCCTAGCAACTACCTAAACACCATGGCGCCTAAGCCACCAAGGCCGGTGAAGTCTAACCCGCCGGGGTTGCTTATTAGCTATGGTGTTGGGCTGCTTAGCACGAGATCGCGGGATCGAAACCCGGCCACGGCGGCCGCAATTCGGTGGGGGCGAAATGCGAGAACACCCGTTGTACTTAGATTTACGTGCATGTTGAAGAACCCCAGGTGGTCTAATTATTCCGGAGTCCCCCACTACGGCGTGGCTCACAGTCAGATGATGGTTTGGCACGTAAATCCCCATGATTATTATTTCTTTCCGTAAGGAGAAAAGAAGAGCGTAAAAATATTCATCATAGTCGCTTGGGCGAGTTCTGCGTATTTACGGCGAAAGGGATAACGAAAAAAAAAAGCTGTCGCAGTTTCACCCGAAAGGCGAAGCATCAATTGCGATAGCAACTTAGTAGAGAGCTATACGGAGTAAGGATAGTAGTTTTATCCGCTGTACAAACTTTGACATGCAGCAGCACCGGCAACACACAGCACTGTTGTCGACGCCGTCGGCGTTTTGCCCGCGTTCGCACAAAATGCGTGCGGCGTTGGTGACTGTTGCCGGAGCCTCTGATATAAATAGGCACTTGGTGTCGCAGCTAAACGTCGCCTCCCTTCCCTCCCCCCACGGCCTTTCGTGCGTCAGAAGAAGGCGCGTTTGCTCTACATATATGGTGATTGTAAAGGAGGAAAGAGACGCCTACTTCTGCAGCCCTTAAGGGAGCACGGCACAGAACGCGCGTTTGTTCTCCGCCGTGCGTTCACTCCCCGTGAAAGCGCGCGTCCCTCGCGCCCTTTCACTCGCACATACAGCGTTCGGCGGCGCGCGGCGCCGATTTCATCTCCATTGACGTCATACGGAACCTCACGGCGACGGCGACGGCGACGCCGACGGCAGAAATCTGCTTTGGAGTGTCCATATAATTGCTATCGCAATAAAATGAAGCGTCTGTGGAACACTTTAAGCGAGCAATAAAGAAACTCTTAAACCATCGACGAGTGAGTCCAGCAGAAGATGAAGATTCCAATACAAAAAGTAGCATGAAATGGGAGGCGTGAGAATCGTACAGGCAAAACGCTAAAGAAAGGGTTGCAAGATAGAATACTGAGAACAACGCACAGCCCAATGCACGAAACTAACGAAAATGAGTATTGACACTTATAACGCATAATAACCGATTCACACCTCGCATACTATAATTTAGTGGCTATCGGGTTGCGCCGCTGAGCTCGAGATCGCGGTTTGGGTCGCGGCCGCGGCGGCCTGCATTTTGATAGAGGCGAATTGCGCAAGCATTCATGTGCCATGCATTCTTCGTGCGTCAAAGAGTACCAGGCGGTTAAAATTATTCCCGGATCCTCCACTATGGCGTATGTCACAATCAGATCTTGGTTTTCGCGCGTAATACACCAGGACTTCATTTTTTAATAGCCGAATTCTACATATATCTTCGGTTTCCGCAAATTAACAACGTTTGGTGGCATAGTTTATTCCAATCATCGATGGCAGAAGGTAGCGTATTATTGTTGCGTCAAATAAGAGCTTAACGCTTTTGTATTGATGCAGCTGCTGTGGCGCACGTCCTGGAGGAAAGCGTCCGTAATGGAGGAGCCTGTGAATACTTACTGGTCTCGTGAAGGCCAACTTTCTGTTTTCTACGAAGCAAATTATTTTAGGGCGAGAGAGATAAGCTCAGCGGTGTGAACAGCCTGTAGAAAAGCACACTTGCAAAATATAAGAACACGGTCGCGAGGAGGTTTCGCAAGCACCGCATGCATTGCCACGACCTCAGAGTCTCCTCGGTCTGCACTTAAAGCTCGGAATCCTTCCTTCTATGCATCATGCCTTGTTTACGCTGTTCTTGGGCAACGCCATTTTTTTTTTTTTCATAAGAGCACCGCGAAATACAAACAAATCAGGTGACCAAGGTAAGCAAACGGCACGCGAGCGCTTGGACCTCAAGTGTGAGCGCTCCATCATCTTGTTTCTCTAACTGTCACTTACTGTCAGAGAAAAATTGCAAATTCACCTCGCACGAGGTCACACTTAACGTGAGATACCGCATTTACTCTTATAGAAGCCAGCCTTAATTTTAAGCCCAGCCCTCAGGTCTGTAATTCTATGAAAATAAAGGAAAGCTCTCATGGCATGCAAATTAAAATAGATGATAAGCGATAAAGCGACAGAAAGCCCCGCCTTCCTTTAGACACCACTTTGACACCGGCTGCTAGGTGCCGGCGTCTGCCCGAAAGGCAAACTTTACAAAATCAATGTCTATAGCCACACTGCAGGCATACAAGGCTGAGAAAACTTTTCGACTAAATGGCGTACCGCTACAGTAAAATGTTGTATATGCCAACGTTAATTGATCGTAAATGCAGCGTGGTTGCAGCAGAGACGAGTATTGGCTACAGTGCTGTCTTTTTGAGAAGGTGTTTGTGACGCGCCATCTCTCCAGTTCCGACGGCGTCAAACGAAATCATTGTATCGAACCCGAGCTATACACTATCTCACCAGTAACTTGCAGCACTGCCGAATACACGAGGTGTATACAGCCAATGAGCGGATTATGCTTGCGAGAGTAGCTGTCAGAATACTAGCGGGATTAGATAGTTTTATTTTTGCTTGGTACATATCACATTGCAGTAATACGTTACGTGTTAGGCCCTTTGCTCATGCACGATGCATAACGCGAATTACTGTGGCAGTTACCGGCGGTAACCGTAATAGCCACCCTAACCGTGATCACTTAATGGCAGCGCTCATACCGCCCAGACAGCCCATTTCGATCAGAATTCACGCTTGTTATCGGCTCTCCGCCATATCAGAAAGGAATAAATAGTAAAAGTTATCATTGTTTAGTTTCATTTCGCGCTCAGGGCAAGGCATTACGTATGTTTTATCGATATTTTTGACATCAGCCGTTTCTTTTGACTTTGCTAGGACGACGGAGCTGGCTCCTAGCCGAAAAAGTGGTTTGGTTTCTGGTTGGCAGATGGCGCCACACCATTAGAACTGGTGATGCGTTGAGGACACGGAACTCCATAAAGGCTTAATTGTTCATTGCATCATAAGTTTACTATACCGCTCTAGTATGGTACGTGGTGACGGTGGCGAGTAAATGCCAAATAGACGCCGAGAATACGATGTGGGGCGAGTGAACAGTCAAAAGGACAACAAAATGGTCAGTCGGGCTAGTTGGTTGATTTGCACATTGAAAACTTTTTAAACGGAGCAATACAACGTACACGAAGAAACAACACCGCAAGGCGAGTTGCGACTCAGCGCTTTGTCCTGTTGTGCCTTCGTGTACTGTCTATCGTCGCAATTATCCTGTCTATCAAGCTGGATAGGTCACTATTTGTGACCGCCCCGTTTCAAAGGGGATGCGAGTAAATCATCATAAGCAGCAGCAGCATCGTGCCGCGCCACTTGTCGCGTCACGTGAGATGCGCGCCGCGTAGCGTCGATACGTGCACACTTTGCACTAAAGTGGCGTTGTATTTCACCAGGTGTCACGACATGTGGCAGTTGCATCGTAACGTGTCACGCGTCAAGGGATGTGACATGTGCGCCGCGTAATCCCGATGCCTGTGTTTACTTTTTGGTACACATCATGGCGCATTTCCGCAAGGCACAAACAGCTCCTGAAGAAGCGAATCGTAGAGCGGCGCGCGCGGCTGCAGCCAGGCAACGTCCGGCTCAGCTGACCGCAGTGCAGAGAGCAGCACAAGCCCCAGCTCACCGTCGACGCCGGGCGGACAGTTCAGTTCTTTTTCTTGAAAATGGCGCCCTCGAGTGTTTGCTGCCGAAAATAAAGCTCCTATGGAACCGCTCCTCCAGCTTACATTGTGACTGTGCTGCGTGCTCCACACAGGCCTGTTTTGTTTTTATTGTTTTATTTGGGGGGAGGGGGGCAACATTCCACGCGTGAGCCGCGCATGATATATCGAGCGGGGCTGCACGACAACGGCCTGGAGCGTCCGTATACAGGATAGTACAATCACTTCGTGTGATATCTAACCCCTATTTGTATTAATAGAAAATTGCTACACCGTTGGCGTGGTATATCGCTCTCCTAACGCAAGTCTTGCGAGTTTCCCCGATAACCTAGAAACAAGTTTTTCTACAATGCTAAAACACCCAATGGTAATTTTTTGTGATTTGAATATAGATGCTGTTAATCCAGTTGACAAGGATTATTCTTACCTTCTAGAGGCGGTAAATTTCAAAATTTTTACTTCTCGGCCGTAGCGCGTAACAAGCACATCGGTTACTCTAATTGACCACGTAGTAGAACACATTGAGGCCGTCATTGTTAGCGGAATGTACAGTTAACCCCCCTCAGTTTAAATGCCTGTTCTTACGGCATTTGAAAACGTTTATGTAAGGAAAATTGATGGAGTCAGGCATATAACTAAATTAGATCACGAATGGCTTAGAAATGAAAATATTGAGGCCGACTTCTAACAAATTTATAATGACAATGTAGACAGAGTTTTCCAACCTAACCAATTTGCTAATGAGAATGACAACTAAACGTAGCAGAACATAAGTTTGAGGTTCTTATAACGAGCCTATCTGTCCATGGATGAGGACGCAAATCCTCAAAATATTAAAATCGAAAGATTACTGCCACCATAAATGGAGACATAATCAGACTATTAATTACAACTTAGGTCAATATAATACATTCCGTAATAATTCAGTCTCCATGATGAGGGCCCGAAAAACATGCCTTTACTGACAGCGGATCAACTAAGCCGCCGGTGATTCTAAACAACTGTGGCAAAATGTAAAAGAAGTCATGGCTAATACGTCAAAAAAGTGTGTTCTTCCTCTTACCGTTACCGACGACACATTTGAGAACTTCAACACTTAATATACTACCGTAGGGTCCAGCCCTAGCAGCCCAGCTTAGTAAAATTGATATTGAGCCTCCTCCTCATCCTCCAAAATTAATAGTAAAATTCTTTGTTCTTAGAGAGATAGAAATTGCTGACATTATTTCGACTGTTTCAAATATACAAAACAGTAAAGCTACAGGGCCGATGGTATTCCTGTGTGGTTGCTTCAGGATCACATTGATACACTTAGACCAGTATTATGTCCAATATTCAATCGTTCTATTGAACGAGCAAGGTAACCTACTTCATTAAAAATTGGTGAAATAATTCCTCGTCACAACGAACGTGATCTGCCTCACCTTTAAAATTACAGGCCAATATCTATTCTAAGTATTATCAATAATATTTTCGAAAAAATTATGTCAGCACACATAAAAACATTTCTAGCTAAAAACAACGTGCTTTGTCATCAGCAGCATGTTTTCAAACCTCGGTTCTCAACGGCTAATGCTGTTCTGGCATTGCATGGCATTGCAACGGAATAAGCTAGTTGATCTTATCTTTCTTGATTTTGAAAAAGCATTTGACACTGTTTACCTTTCAAGTTAGATGAAAGATAGTTGTCAGGCCGTGAGTATCAATAATATTGGATCCTCTAAACAAAATATTTGTACTGGCGTCCAACAGAGTTCCGTTTTAGGTCGCCTAGCATATATATATATTGCCACGAGACAGTGAAGGGGCTGCTACGGTCGGTCGGACGAAGACGACGGCGATGAAGTAGCCAGAGGCGCGCGACAGCCTTGCATCCGTCACCGCTGCTTGTCCAAACCTTTTATGTAGCAATACTCCCTAAATAAACGTTATCCCCGTAACAATATATATATATATATATATATATATATATATATATATAAATGACCGACAGCAAATAATTGCCTCCGCAGAAGAGCTCATGGTCGCCGACGACAAATGTGCCATTGTAATAGCGGATGATGTCGATGAACTTAGTCAGAAGGCAAACATGGAGTTAAGCAGAATTTCAGACGCGCTCTTAGGCACCGCACCAAGTCAACAATTAACACAAAGAAAAAAATATGCGGCAATCCAGTCTCGCTTCAAAATTATAGATACTACTACAATAAACCTAAAAAAAACAACGTCTTACTCGAACGGAGTAGTTCCTAGAAGTACTGGACTGGACTGGAAAAACTTTATTTAGGTTCTGCAGGACGCGCTTAGTACCTTGGGGTGATTTTTGATAAGCACTTACAATGAGAAGATCACATAAACAGCGTTTGCTCCAGGTTAGCTAAGACCTGGTTACTATACGGCTTAACTCAAGCTCGAGAGTACTTTGACGCCCAAGTATTGCGCCTTATGTATTTTGCTTTTATAGAATGTCATTTAACGTACGGTATCGATTCTGGGGGCTGGCCATTTAAAACCATATTAATTCCATATGAGAAAGTGCGAAAATTAGCGATTAGAATTAGGTCTCACTCTATGAGCATTCTGATTACACGGAGTTCAAGCGGTATCACGCATTACCATTTGATCTACTACGTGAGCAGACCATATCAATGTGCGTTTATAGGGCCATGAGATACAACCACCCATTTAACACTTGCTTATTTTATTATTCTTCGTGCGATACCATGAGTATTTACTGCAGGCTATATTAATCTTGCACCATGTAGAAATGAATATGGAGAACGTCTTCTGGAGCTTACGGGTATCAAAATTTCGACTAAACTGCCAGCAGGAATGATTAATTCCTAAAATTTCCAAAGTGCTCTCAAACAATCCTACTTAACTTTGTTAAAAACACAATAAACACCCAGATGTCGTAATCGATTTTCAATTCGCCGAGCAAATAATTAAAGATTTAGTTAGTTTTGTGGTTTTCGTAGTCAATTGGAGATATACTGGTGTAGTATGATAATACATTAATTATAGATTTTGTATTATGGTACGCTCTTCAGGAACATTAATCGCTCAAACTATAAACTATTTATTCTACTGTACACAACATGATAACTTGCATCTCTCCTCTGACATGGTGTATCTAATTCATATAACAGCTGTTATTGTTTGTTATTTAATTGCAATAGCTACTATTCTGTACTGCATTCTGATCTCATTCATTCTTATCATTACGTACCTTACTCCAAACTTTGTTTGTTTTGCTTTTTTGTGAATTCGTTCCAGACGACCTTGAGTTACCTATTATCTTGCTTCTATGCTAGAGTTTGCCTCTAATTTATTTAATGGACCATCACCTAGCTATTGGCTAGAGGTCCGACAACTGTTTGTTTACCTGTGTTTTTGGATATGGAAATAAGCCTGACATCTCATATCTCGTTACTATCACAATAAATGAAGCTAACGGCCTAGATTCGAATGAATACGGTAAATGTGGCTCAAAGTTTGCGCCTTCTTTCACGTCGCTTCCTAGGCGGAAGAATTCGAGGCTGGTTATGAGCGCACTTTCCTCATATTCGGGCAACAAATGAGCACAAGAAAAGATACACTTGAAACTTTAGATACGTAAGCGCACGCATGACCTGTGAACAGTCCCCGTCCAATAGCTAGCCCCCCTCTCGTCACCTCCACGCATGATTTCTGTTGTTGTTGTTGTTGTTGTTTTTTTTTTTTTTTTTTTTTGCAATGCCACAGATGCTGGCACGCTTGCAATTCTTTCTTGCACAACCATACAGCTATGACTTCATATCCTGTCAACGCGCAGAACAACGCATTCAGTCGCGCACACCAGATAAACATCTCATTGGCTGGTTTTGCAAACATTCATTCGCAAAAAGAACCTCGATAATTTACCTCGGCATTTCCCCACGACGGCGAAGAAACTTCCGGAAGTTTAATCAGTTCTTGAAAGACCGGGGTTTGCGGACCACCGTTTTCATTGAAACCCAAGTCGGGTATGGGCTTCACACTTTCTTTTGCACCAAAAGATGGTGGGGAAAATTTTAAACTATCGCCTTCGACGCTTGTAGCGATCGCCTGCTACTCCGCGTAGTACGAATGCGCGTCACGTCCGCTTTCTCAGCTTTCTGCCTTCGAATTATAACTCGAATTTCAGCGTGCCCTTACGGCTTGCAATAAGAGGAAAGAAGTCAATTGGAAGGCTTGAGGCGCGCGTCTTGGACTCCTGCGTTCCGATATTCAAACAGTTTCTCAGACAAACCTAACTTGTCCCTTTCTTAGTTCGCATGCCAACGGTGTATTGATGAAGTGGGAGAAATTACGTTTTACTACTGTGTGACTTCGCGCTTTTCTTTCAATTGAAGCATTGAATGTGGGCTTCATCTAATTGAACTGAATTTTATATGAAAGCACGAAGCAAATTAGGAAGACGCCGAAATCTGAAGAACTTCCGAAAGATACTCACTATAGACAGCAAACACCTGCCACCGCTGCCTATATTTTCTTTGTTTTTTATCACGATTGATTCTTCACGACTGCCTTCTGCACCGTGTCGTGGAGCAGCGTAGCATGAGGGCTACAATTGTAACTTTTTTTTCCTTTAGTTAAAAAGATGGGGGTTCGCAATTAGTGAACCATTTCCCTTTTCAAGGGTGAGGTCAGCCGAGCCAGCAGCTTTGCTTTCAACATTTCTTTGTTCCAGCTCGAGTCGGTCTGCGACGCTGCGAATTATTTCAGCGTACAATTCATGGAGGGGGTATCCAATGGCCCGTTGAAACTTCGTGTTGTGTGCAGAAGATGCCAAGACTCCAAAAAGTCCGATCATTCAGTTTTTCCCAACTAGACAGATATATGGTGAATATTTACTTTTGATTATGTGGGCCTTAACTTTGCATCGCAGCTCTCCTTACGTGGCTGTTGGGGGGCTTCAACGTTTTACAATTCGTTTCAAATATTGAAATCGGCTAAAAATAATCGGCATCCATTCGGTAGCGCTAATCCGTTACGACATAAGAATCGGGATATAGTTAATGTCTTATAACTTTACGCTAGGATGCCTCGGCAACGTAAATATAACTTTAAAAATTTATCGAGATCTTACGCACTGTGGTAGCCAATGTTATGCGATGTATTTTGAAGGTAGACGCCTATCCAGCCTTATTTGGGTTTCCACGAGGCGTTACCGGGTGTAAAAAGGTGTTTGTGTAGGGTGAGTACTTGCGGTGTGTGATACGAGTGTGTGTGTGACGTCATCGGCAAGAAGACAATGACGGTGGCGACGATGGTGTCACAGAAACGGCATGACTTATGCTGCCGCATTTCAACGCGAGTTTTGCGGCATGCCGATAGTTGGGTTCTACGTGTGTACTGGAAAGGCGTAAGCGAGAGAATTTTCACGTCTTCTGCCACTAGGTGTCATTACAGCCGTAGGTACCTGTGTACCTTCGGGTCTACGTTGGTACCTGGGTGTCATGCCCCCTTTAAGGTGCGCCGCTTCGTCCTACCAAGTCACCCAGCAAGGTTTTAATTTTTTAAACCTCCTTGAACTCTCCGCAGCTTATCCTAGACCGACTCCCACAGGAGGTGGGAAGTGCCCAATGTTATAGAATTTAATTAACCAGTTCAAAAAACACTTAGCCTTGCACTGCATGGGTCGCGCAACAGCGAAGCTGCGCGATCATAGCCCAGTATTTTCCGGAAGTGCGCCCCGTGAACTTTTCATCTTATTACTCATGATGATGATAATTTCTTTTCTGGCGTCTCGGACTTAGGCCGTCACTGCGCGTTGCATAGCCCAGTTTGCAACACCGACACCGCGTTCCAATGCCGACACCGCGTTCCAGGAGACCTGCTCCATGAATGCGTCTCTCTCTCTCGCTCCGCGCAAAACCTCTTCACCTCGCGGAGCACGAGCGTACGAACGCCCAGCTGTGAATGAAGACGACCACCCCCGAACGCACTCGTATGGTTCGCATAAATGCACGTTCTGCAAGCGTGGCTATATTGTCACGAGCCTCGAGGAGTAGCCCGGAAGGTTTAATAAACGTAGAGCAGCTGGCTCTTGGAAGACGCGACCGTCGGGGCTGGCTCGAGCAGAGAAGGGGCGCGCGGTCTTCTTTCTTCTCTTGGGCTCGACCCACTCTTGCCCTCGACCCACTACCTACAGGTGGCAATATCCCCCCTTACGAACAAAAGCATCGCCTCGATGCTAAAAAAAAGAATAAGTGTAGAAGACAAAGAAGAAGAAGGCAGGCAAAGCGAAAGTACACACAAAAAGTTGTCGCAGTTTCACCTGAAAGGCGAAGCATCAATTGCGATAGCAAATTTGTAGAGAGCTATACAGAGTAATGATATTAGTTTTATCAGCTGTATAAACTTGGACATGCAGCAGCACCGGCAACACGCAGAACTATTGTCGACGCCTTCGGCGTTTTGCCCGCGTTCGCTCAAAATGCGTGCGGCGTTGGTGACTGTTGCCGGAGCCTCTGATATAAATAGGCACTTGGTGCCGCAGCTAAACGTCGCCTCCCTTCCCTCCCCCTCCCCCCCTCCCCCACGGCCTCTCGCGCGTCGGAAGAAGGCGCGTTTGCTCTACATATATGGTGATTGTAAAGGAGGAAAGAGACGCTTACTTCTGCAGCCCTTAAGCGAGCACGGCGCAGAACGCGCGTTTGTTCTCCGCCGTGCGTTCACTTCCCGTGAAAGCGCGCGCCCCTCGCGCCCTTTCACTCGCACATACAGCGTTCGGCGCGCGGCGACGATTTCATATCCATTGACGTCATACGGAACCTCACGGCGACGGCGACGCCGACGGCAGAAATCTGCTTTTGAGTGTCCATATAATTGCTATCGCAATAAAAAAGTAGCCGTCACGCCGGCACAGTCAATGAATGAAGAAGCAATCTCCCAAAGATAAATGAAAAGTAGAAACAAAGAAGGGAATGAGAGAAAAAAAACGAAAACAAAAAAAGTTACGGACGCGCAATGTACGGCTTCATGCGCACAACATGAACTATGTCTGAGGTCGTTGTCTTTGTGTCCTATTCCGCGTCTGCGATGTTGTGTCTGGAACAACTTCGTAGTTTACATCACTGACGCGGCGGAGCACTTTATACGGACCGAAATACCGGCTCAGCAGCTTTTCACAGAGGCCACGACGGCGAACGGGGGTCTACACCCAAACTTGGTCCCCGGGGTTGTAGGACACGTCCCTGTGGCGGATGTTGTAGCGTCGTGCGTCTGCCTGCTGCTGCTGGCCGATATGCAGCCGCGCGAGCTGCCGAGCTTCCTCAGCACGCTCTGCAAATTCCTCGGCGTCAGTTGTAAATAGGTCAGCGTCTTGACACGGCAGCATAGCGTCCAGCATCGTCTGGAATTCGCGACCGTAGAGAAGGCGAAAGGGCGTGAAGCGCGTCGTGTCTTGCACGGCGGTGTTATACGCGAAGGTCACGTAAGGCAAGATCCGATCCCAAGTTTTATGTTGAACGTCGATGTACATTGCGAGCATGTCTGTTACCGTCTTATTCAGTCGCTCTGTAAGTCCGTTGGTCTGCGGATGGTACGCGGTCGTCTTGCGATGCCTGGTGTTGCTCAATTCAAAAACTTCGTCCATAAGCTGCGCTGTGAATGCTGTCCCTCTGTCTGTTATTACAGTGGAGGGAGCACCGTGACGCAAGACGATGTGGCGCATGAAGAACTGCGCTACCTCTGAGGCCGTGGCTCGTGGGATCGCCTGCGTCTCAGCATAGCGTGTTAAATAATCAGTCGCGACGATCACCCATTTGTTGCCGTCGGCCGAGAGAGGAAACGGTCCGAGAATGTCCATGCCGACTTGGTCGAAAGGCGTGTGAGGTGCTTCAATTGGCTGAAGTAAGCCAATCGGTTTAACGGATGGTGTCTTGCGGCGCTGGCATTCACGACAGCCTTTAACGTACTGTTTGACGCTTGCCGAAAGCCCGGGCCAATAGTACATTTCGCTTACTCTAGCGAGTGTTCGCGAAAAGCCTAAATGACCAGATGTCGGTTCGTCATGGCAAGCGAAGAGGATGTCGTCGCGCATGTCCCTTGGAACCACCAGGAGGTAAGCACGGCTGGTCGAACGAGCATTCTTCTTATAAAGCACGTTGTCTCGCAGACAGAAGGACGTCAGCGAGCGGGACAGATGGCGTGGTATGGTTGTGTCGCGGCCCTCTAAATGATCGATGATCGGTCTAATCTCAGCGTCGTCACGCTGCCGTCTGCTCAAGTCCGACGAACTAATGGCGCCCAGGAAGCCGTCATCATCCTCTGTTGCCTGACTGGCAGGATCAATGGGTGCGCGGGACAGCGTGTCAGCGTCTTCATGCTTACGGCCAGACTTATAAACGATGGTGATGTCAAATTCCTGTAGCCGCAAGCTCCACCGTGCCAGTCGTCCTGAAGGGTCGCGCATGCTTGCCAGCCAACAGAGGGCATGGTGGTCCGTCACTACTTTGAAGGGATGACCATAGAGATAGGGGCGAAACTTGATCGCCCACACGACCGCGAGGCACTCTTTCTCCGTAGTCGAATAATTCGCCTCGGCACGGGACATGGAGCGGCTGGCATACGCTATAACTCTTTCCACTCCATCTTGAAACTGAACGAGCACTGCGCCAAGGCCAATGCTGCTAGCATCGGTATGCACCTCAGTATCAGCATCATCGTCAAAATGTGCAAGAACGGGTGCTGACTGCAGGCGCTGTCGTAATTCAGCAAAAGCCGCCTGTTGCTCGTTATGCCACACAAATGGCGTATCGTCCCTTGTAAGGCGTGTCAGGGGTTCCGCTATCTTCGAAAAGCCTTTAATAAACCGGCGATAGTAGGCGCACAAACCCAGGAAGCGCCGGACGGCCTTCTTATCGGCAGGAGCTGGAAACGCGGCCACAGCGGCAAGCTTGTCTGGATCGGGTCGGACCCCTTTGGCGCTTACTACATGCCCGAGGAACTTGAGCTCTTCGTAACCAAAGTGGCACTTTTCGGGCTTAAGTGTGAGGTCTGCCGATCGAATGGCTTCTAGCACACTCCGTAGGCGGTGAAGATGCTGCTCGAACGTTTCGGAGAAGATGACCACATCATCCAGGTACACAAGACAGGCCTGCCACTTCAGTCCAGTAAGGACAGTGTCCATCATTCGTTGGAAAGTAGCCGGGGCTGAACACAAGCCAAAAGGAAGCACTCGAAATTCATAGAGCCCATCTGGAGTCACAAAGGCTGTTTTCTCTCGGTCGCGTTCGTCTACCTCGATTTGCCAGTACCCGCTTTTTAAATCGAGAGAAGAAAAATAGTGGGCACGCCGTAGTCTATCTAACGAGTCGTCGATACGCGGCAGCGGGTACACGTCCTTTTTAGTCACGTTGTTGAGCTTGCGGTAGTCGACACAGAAGCGTAGCGTTCCGTCTTTCTTTTTGACAAGAACGACCGGAGACGACCACGGGCTGTTGGAAGGTTCGATGACGCCATCGTCAAGCATCTCCCGGACTTGCGTACGTATGGCTTCGCGTTCTTTTGCCGACACGCGGTAAGGCTGCTGGTGTATCAGGCGTGCGTCTTCGTACGTGATGATCCTGTGTTTAGTGATGGAAGTATGGCGTACCTTGGAAGAATGTGCGAAGCATGTCCTGAATTCAAGCAAGAGCTTGCGCAGTGCTGTCTGGCTATCGGTGGACAGTTCAGAATTGATGTCGAGATGGCCCAGAGATGTGTCTGCTGTCTCCACTACTTCTGACGTGAAACAGTTGTTAACGTTTGCTACTGCGTCTGCAAACGCTAATGAAGTGCCGCGGAACAGGTGTCGGTGCTCGGAGCTAAAGTTGGTGACAAGCAATTGCGAATGACCAGCACGAATCTGTATAACACTTCGAGCCACGCAAACACCTTGCTTCAGTAGGTGTTCCAAGTTGCTTTCGGCCACCGCTTCGCCATCGCGTAAGCCACAGCATGTGACGTCGACGAGGACACTGGCTCGTGGAGGAAGCGTTACACTGTCTGCCGAAACACGGAGTACGTCGTCGCGCCGTTGGCCGTCTTGCACGTCGACTGCTCGTTCGGAAGAGAAAGTGATACGACGCTCTTGCAGATCGATAATCGCGCCGTACTCCTGCAGGAAGTCAACCCCAAGAATAACGTCGCGGGAGCATTCGCGTAAGACAAGGCAGCTCGCTACGAATGTTGATCCTTGAATCTCAACTCTAGTCGTGCAGGCGCCCAGTGGAGTAACGACGTGGCCGCCAGCCGTCCCAATCTGCGAGTTATGCCAGGGCGTGATAACTTTCTTCAGCTGCGTTGCTATTTTCCCGCTTAGAATCGTGTAGTCTGCGCCGGTGTCCACTAAAGCACTAACGGCATAACCGTCAATAGTCACTGGTATATCGAGCGAAAGCCGGTCGTCCCGTTCAGCCGCAGGTGATGTCGGATCGGTAGCTTTCCGTAACTGCGTCCGTCGGAGGTCTTCAGCGCTTCGACCGTCAGCGACCTCGCCCCCAAAGATCGCCTCAGTTAGTTTTCCCGGCGGGGACTGGTCGAACGCTCAGGAGAATACTGCTGGGGCGGAGGTGAAAATCGTCTCGGAGACGGCGATCGCGACTGCCGCCTGGCAGGCGGTGGCAAGCGCTGCTGAGAGAGGTAGTCCTCAATGTCCCGGGGTCGCTGGCCGTATCGGGGCGGCGGCGAGTATGCGGAAAAGCCGCGAATCCCAAGGCGCCGGTATGGGCACTGGCGGTACAGGTGGTGAGCTTCACCGCAGTGGAAGCACAGAGGCCGATGATCGGGTGTGCGCCAAACATCCGACTTCCGAGGGGGCGGGCGTCTGTCGTCGACGTGGTGAACCGCTCGCTCCGAATGGTGGGCAAATGGAGCGGCATGAACAACGGGTGGCGTGGTGTACCCAGCGTCGTAGTACGGTATCGGCTGTGCCGACTGAACTGACACCGTAGGAACAGCACGAACGAACAGCGGCGGAGAGGAAGCAGGGCGCTTCAGGGCTTCCGCGTAGGTCGCACGGGGGTATTCAGGAGGTACTGGCGCGGCGTTAGCAGGAGGCAAGGTGTCACGAAGGGCCTGGTGCAGTTCGTCCTTTATAATGCTTGCTATGGAGCTTACCGTAGGTTGCGGTGTTACAGCGGCCTTTTGCAACTCTTCACGCACTACAGAGCGGATGAGTTCTCGCAGAGAGTCACCGTTGCTTCCTATAGCCGCGAGAATGTCAGCAGTAGACATGCTGTTCGCTTGCCGCTCATATAGGTTCGAGCGGTGCAGAAGCATTTTTTCCATGGTCACGGCTTCGGACAAGAACTCCGCGACCGTCTTCGGAGGGCTCCGTACGAGGCCAGCGAAGAGTTGCTCCTTGACCCCGCGCATCAGATGACGTAACTTCTTCTCCTCCGTCATCCTTGGATCCGCTCGTCGGAAGAGGCGCGTCATGTCTTCGACGTACGTGGTCACAGTTTCGTTTGGCAACTAGACGCGGGCTTGAATCGCTCGTTACGCTTGTTCGTGGCGATCGGCACTGGTGTAGGTCTCCAAGAGCTGCCGACAAAACTCGCGCCACGACGTCAGTTGCTCCTCGCGGTTCTGAAACCACGTACGCGCGCCATCCTCCAGGTAGAAGTAGACGTGTCGGAGTTTTTCCGTTTCGTTCCATTCGTTCATGGAGGCCACGCGCTCGTATTCGACCATCCAGTCTTCGACGTCTTCGAACACTGTGCCGTGAAACGTCTTCGGGATCCGTGGGCTCTCAAGTGTGTACCGGTTCGACATCGTGCTTCCCGTACCGGTTGGGGTGGTTTGAAGGGAAGCGCTGGTCATACCGCTTGATGTGGTGGGAACTGTAGCGTTGACGACTTCTGGAGACAGTCCCCTGATCCTGCGGCTGGCCCGATGCACGGGAGTGTCGACAGGCACTGGATTAGTAGCGCGGATCCTTGGAGGGGTCTGCAACATCCGTGAAGACGCTTACCCCGCACCTCCACCAGTTTGTCACGAGCCTCACACGTGGAGAGACATTATCAGCTGTATTAAAGCACAGTCGGAAGCAGTGACTGCGTCGTCACTGCCGCTAGCAGAAAGGGCTTTCTTTATTAAGAATGTATTGTGCAGTAAACTGTGGTTTGCTGCAAGAGTGGCTCTTCCGCCGTCACCAACAGTACGTGTAGTAAACAAATTATTTTCTCATGGTTCTGGCAAGTCCAGGCTATCCAGAGGGCCAGGAAAGGGCGGAGCGTCCGGCGTTCTGTCCTCGCCTACGTGGGCGCGGCCAGCGGTTACAACGGTCTCCCGTATAGGGGGTCCTGATCAGTAGCTACCTAGGAACAAAATAAAGCTCCGCTGTCTGTCTGTCATGCTTATTTTCTGGCTACACAAGACACATACGGAGTAGCACAACAATTTTGCGTCTCCGAAAGCTTCGCGGAGCCAGCGGAGGATGAGCTTGCCGTGTAAAGTTACATTTGGTAGACTGCTGTGCACTAAGAGTACATGTGACCTACTTGATGATGATGAGTACCCAGGTAGGCCACTTCTCCTTTATTGGCTGGGTCATTACCGTCGAACGCTCATGCCACAAAGTTCAGGCAACTTGCTTCCGACAGCGGTAACGCCAGCACCGCAGTATGCGGCGGCTGCGCGCTTACAGAGCCAGCTTGTGCAAGTAAGGAATACAAAGTGGCGTACGACACCAGTTTCAAGGCTTTGTGAAATGTTGTGTGAGACGGCTGTGCCTTCAGGGACAGCTACTACAAGCACATGGACAGCCGTTTCCTCACCTGATTTGCCTTCTAAAGTGAAGGATTTTCACTGGCAATATCAGTGGGGTATTCTACCTACAAGAGACAGGCTTGAACGCTGGGATATGGTAGCGGATGATTTATGCATACATTGCGCACAGAGACCAACACGCATGTAGTAAAGGAGTGCGTTGTAGCGCGCACCTTCTGGAAGCTGGTTGGAAGATTATTTGGAATATCAATCTTGCGGGCACCACGGCGGCGAGATCGGTTTGCGAGTCTCGTCTACTACAGCGTTAGCTACGTTTTGTGGTGCTGCCGCAACATTGCAGAACGATCCCGGCAGCCAAATAGAGCAATGTACCCCAGAGTGCGCAAACTACGGGTGATAATATGACGTCATCTTGAAGAACAGCTCTTCAAGCTCGGTGAAGCCGAGTTTCTTCGCCGCTGCTCTACGCGGTACCTAACCGTGTCTCGAGACAAAGTTTTGCTACAGCCAGAATAATGCCCAAACTTTGTTTGCCTGAGTACAAACTGTACCAGTCTGTGCTTCGGATGTCATTCATGAATCCGAGGCTGACATTTATGATTTTGCATGTACACTGTCGTAGTGTTTGTGATGTGTGGCAAAGTTAATGTCAAGCAGACGCAATTTACTGTTTTGTTTGCTCCTCTGTTCTGTTTATATGAAGTAGGATGTATTGCATGTGTGGTACGTTATATTGCATTGTATACGTTCATACAACAGTTGTACGCGTGCCTACGGGTAAATAAATTTCCTTGTCAGCCACAAAGTTCAGGCAACTTGCTTCCGACAGCGGTAACGCCAGCACCGCGGTGTGCGGCGGCTGCGCGCTTACAGAGCCAGCTTGTGCAAGTAAGGAATACAAAGAGGCGCACGACACCAGTTTCAAGGCTTTGTGAAATGTTGTGTGAGACGTCTGTGCCTTCAGGGACAGCTAATACAAAAACACGGACAGCCGTTTCTTCACCTGATTTGCCTTCTAAAGTGAAGGATTTTCATTCGCAATATCAGTGGGGCATTCTACCTACAAGAGAAAGGCTTGAACGTTGGGTTATGGTAGCGAATGATAAATGCATACATTGCGCACAAACAGAGACCAACACGCATGTAGTAAAGAAGTGCGTTGTAGCGCGCACCTTCTGGAAGCTGGTTGGAAGATTATTAGGGGCGAAGCTCCTTATAGCGGCACCCGTTCGTCCCCGTCGTAGTAGGTAGCCACGTCTAGTTTTATGAATTGCTCAATAGATGGCGTTGTGTGTCCGTATATGTATGTATACCCATATATACATATATATGTATACGTATAGTATAACCGGAAGCCGACTTCCGCTTCCGGTTCCGCTTCCGGTTCCGGTTCCGGTTCAGGAAGCCAGCTTCCGGCTTCCGGAGAACGCTTCCGGCGTTTTATGAAAAAAGTTGTCGCAGTTTCACCTGAAAGGTGAAGCATCAATTGCGATAGCAAATTTGTAGAGAGATATACGGAGTAATGATATTAGCTTTATCAGCTGTATAAACTTGGACATGCAGCAGCACCGGCAACGCGCCGAACTGTTGTCGACGCCGTCGGCATTTTGCCCGCGTTCGCTCAAAATGCGTGCGGCGTTGGTGACTGTTGCCGGAGCCTCTGATATAAATAGGCACTTGGTGCCGCAGCTAAACGTCGCCTCCCTTCCCTCCCCCTTCCCCCCCTCCCCCACGGCCTCTCGCGCATCGGAAGAAGGCGCGTTTGCTCTCATATATGGTGATTGTAAAGGAGGAAAGAGACGCCTACTTCTGCAGCCCTTAAGGAAGCACGGCGCAGAACGCGCGTTTGTTCTCCGCCGTGCGTTCACTCCCCGTGAAAGAGCGCGTCCCTCGCGCCCTTTCACTCGCACATACAGCGTTCGGCGGCGCGCGGCCACGATTTCATCTCCATTGACGTCATACGGAACCTCACGGCGACGGCGACGGCGACGGCGACGCCGACGGCAGAAATCTGCTTTTGAGTGTCCATATAATTGCTATCGCAATAAAAAAAAATTCCGAAAGTTGTGTCCGTAGCGCGGAATCGAACCAGGGACCCCTCGCTTCCGAACGCGCGGCGCTAACCACTACGCCATGAAGCGCACATAGACACACGCACCACGATGGCAATAAATACCCAACATTAACGAAAGGCCGCGTTTCTAGCGCGTTTCTAGCGCGTTTCTAACGCGTTTGTGCTAGCGCGTTACGGCCCGTGTAAGAAGCTGGTGCAAGACGCTGTGGCCTCTCCGCCTTACCTTCAACGCGTTTCGAACGCGCTGCCCAAGGCGGTGGCAAGTCAAGTTCAAGTCGAGGAGCGTTTATGAATACGGGGGGTATACTCTCTCAGCAGTCATGTGATGGCGTCGGCAAACGCGGTGCACGTTCCGGCATGTGTAAATGGCTGCGTAAGACGCTGTGGCCGCTCCCCCTTACTAGAGAGTACTGCACGTTTCTAACGCGTTTGTGCTAGCGTCCCCTTAAGCGGGAGATCCGATGATTCCCTCCGGAGCTTCGCCCACTCATCATCATTCACCCCGTGGATATGCTGTGATTTTTTTTGGAATATCCATCGTGCGGGCACCACGGCGGCAAGATCGGTTTGCGAGTATCGTCTACTACAGCGTTAGCTACGTTTTGTGGTGCTTCCGCAACATTGCAGAACGATCCCGGCAGCCAAATAGAGCAATGCACCCCAGAGTGCGCACACTACGGATGATAATATATCTTGAAGAACAGCTCTTCAAGCTCTGTGAAGCCGAGTTTCTTCACCGCTGGTCTACGCGGTACCTAACCGTGTCTCGAGGCCAAGTTTTGCTGTAGCCAGAATAAAGCCAGAATTTTGTTTGTCCGAGTAGAAACTGCACTTGTGTGTGCTTCGGGTGTCATTCAGGAATCCGAGGCTGATATTTATGATTTTGCATGTACACTGGTTTTTGATGTGTGGCAAAGTCAATGTGAAGCAGACGCAATTTACTATTTTGTCTGCTCATCTGTTCTGTTTATATGAAGTACGATGTATTGCATGTGTGGTACGTTATATATTGCACTGTATACGTTCATACAACAGTTTTATGCGTGCCTACGGGTAAATAAATTTCCTTGTCAGCCACGGAGTACTTAATAACTAATGTGCAGACAAGTAAACGTAAAACAAAATACAACAATACCAATCTCACAATGACTATCGACGGTAATGCAATTACCATTCGAGCAATGTTGCGACGCATTGCACTGTGCTGTTGTTGCCAAACTTGGTCCAACGCATCTTACAGGCGGCAGCAGCAGCTCAGCTGTGTAGCTTCGCTTTCCGCGGTTTGTACTATCGCAACTAGACGCATTTATTCACGCTTTATTTAAAACATGGGAACGCTGCATCTAGGATATATGTTAAAGAGTTCCACTATACATCGTAAACTCACAGCCAAATCATACGAAGGGAGAGGGCCACTCGAACTCCTGTGCTATTTGCACTCTTTGTTTTCCGAACTCCCCTGGAACTCACCGATAAGTTATGTGTTCGTTGGGGAAATATAACAGTAGCTCTATACTGTGTTCATTAAGAAGTATTCTTTATATTTAAATCACTTATACGTCGCCATTCTAATTGCATCTGGCGCTCGCCAAAAACATTCACCGGGTTACTCGTTGCCTACTCGTAGCAACTCCACGCGCTGCGGAAAACGCGAAGGACTTCTTGCGTTTTCTGTACTTGCTGCAGTACAAAATTTTAAAATCTCACAGCTTCGCCATAATGGCGAAGCAATGTATGCGATAGCAACAGGTTAGAAAAATTTGGAGGACGCATAAGCTTCGCCTTTAAGAGTGGAACGCGATAGCATTCGAAGATCCCTGGCTACTTATCAGGCTTTTTTCTGGTATATCCAAATTGCAATCCTACGCTATCTCGTCTGTAGGTTGTGGTTAGGTGGTACTTTACGATTTTTTCTGACGGATTTTACTTTAAGAAATTCAATTTTTGCTCACTAACACCTTGCGCCACGCGAATAGGACCTGCCCGGTCGGGGTGGTTGGGGATGATGTGGTTCGGCATGATTATTTCCTCCAACGACGCCGGCGCTTACGCCGACAGCGACGCCGGATTTTCTGCGACACGGCGCCCTTAACGCTATCGAATAAATTGATGACTCGTAGCTGTAGCGGCAGATTAAAAGAACTAAACGTATGCTGACTAAGTAAAAACGAGTTGGTGTGCTAGGGGTCCGCTGTTTGAATCCTGCCATTGGCACTATTTCATTTATGTTTATTAGTTAAAGCCAACGCCTTTCTTAGCGACTTTGCCACCACTTTTCCGTATGCAGTATGTTTCAGACCTTTTTACAGCGTTGACACCAACCTGTCTTCTGCCCAAGACTCGAAAAAGCTATTGAATCCTCTTAGGTGGACAAGATAGAACGCCTACTTTGTGTGCCATGAAATTTATGAAATTGCTTAGTTCATTTACGTAGAACTTCTAATTGCGTAGCTCCTGTGTGGTCCGTGGTTCTTCGAAAAATGAAAATGCTCGCTTCAATAAAACTACTGCTTATGCTCCCTCGTTATACAATTTGTTGTATCGCTTGCGATAACACATTATTCCAGTTAACTGTGCGCGTTTTCACGTGTTTTTGAACAGTGCACGGCTAAACTTGAAATCAGAGGTGACCTTGACGTAATGTGTTTACGAAAGTAGCTCCACTAACAGTGCTATCTATTTGTTTCTTCAGCGTAACTTATACTTATATCTATTTATGTTAGCTGCTTATATAGGTTAGGCAATGTCTAATCTTACTTGGCACAATTCCACTGATAGTATTCATACACTGAGTGGGCTCATATGAAAAGGCTCAAAAAATAACGCTCATATGTTAAATGTCCTGGCAAAACTGAAACTGAAACCGCCAGCAAAATGTTGGTCTATTTGGCGATATATCTTGGTTGTGTTGCCAAGGTACATGTATGCGTAATTTTATGTATACGTTGTCTCATGTATACGTTGTTTCATGTAAAGGTATACATAGCTGTCATAGAAGACCTTGATATCTTAAAACGCCGGCTCATCAGCGGTTAATGGGGTTTAGCGTCATCTAGGTGAGGAGCGGATACTTCCGGTAAAAGAAAAAGCGAAAGTGGACGAAAAAACATGGTATGCGCTCCCAAGACCTTGCGCATAACAATCACGAATTCGCGATAAGCATATTGATGCACAGCTGACTTAATACAAGACTGACTAGATAACACACGAACTTACCGTAATTTTCCGCGCATAGAAAAAAAAATATAGATACAGCTGTTGCTATATCTTCAAAAGTTAGTCCTTGCCTTGCGTTTCTGTCATAAGTACACCCTTTCTTAAATTTTTGATCGGTAGGCAGGTGGCAACGACTTAGATGTATGTTTACTGACAATGTATATTCTGGTTGATGTAGTTAGTTGTACAGTTTTTCAAAAAGAAATGCTGTGCGTTTCGAGCAACTGAAAACGCATTGTATTGCGCCTTTTTTTCAGGATCGCAGGAAATATGCATGCGCGCGTACCTTGGCGCAGACGTAACTCACCAACTTATCTGGCGTCGTGCATGCCGCGCAATCTGCTGTGCGTTCGAAAATTTTGTAGTGGAAAGTGAGAAGGCGGTCGCGACACATCAATAAATCAATCAACCACTCAATCAGTCAGTCAGTCAGTCAATCAATCAATCAATCACACGAAACGTGTTATGAAGAGTGAAGATAATAATAAGTGTACGAGAAAAGAACTTACTTTTTCGCAAGTGAACTGCAATCTTGCTTGTCGTGAAACTCGTCGCATTGATGTACCCCTTGAGTACCCGTGGGTAAACTCAGATGCTCCTCAGGTGCGCGCCCATGCCTCATAGCAGTCGCACGAAGACGGCGGAAGCCGACACTTGTCCGGTGGTGTTTACTCAATTTACTTCAAACGTTTTCACTCAACACGTTACGCTCAGAGCGCAACACACATCAAAAACGCCACGCTCAGGAAACGTAAAATTCACGCCACCAGAATTCATAAAACTGCACAAAGGAGCAAATGACCAATACATTCCTGGGGGGCGTATCGTAGCAGACGAACTTTACGAGCATGTTTTTCTTCCGCACCGGAGTGAACGCCCACTTTTTCTTGCAGGGGTGCTAACAAAAAGATGTTTTTGTGAATACCAAAACAAACGCTATCGTTTTTTTCTGTGCGCATGGCATGTATTGAAATCTAATTGAAGATGTCATTTTGTTTGAATGAAATTAAGGTTGTCAGGTTCTTTTCTTTATTTTAAAAGGGATTTTTTCATAATATTATTTGTCCCCTCCTCAACCTAGTCGTGCTTCGATCGTAATACCCATAACTCCCCTTGTTGATGTCGTTCGCAACAAACCTTTCCCGGTCTACGTCACGGCGAATCGGTCACATGATATTTCGGTGCACTTGGGTGTTCTTGGTGGGCAAAAAGCATGCCGCACGCGCATTCGCGCACACTGACAGCTTCGTGTATCGCGGATGTCTTTTTTTTTTTGCTTTTCTTTCTTTTTCTGTGACTTATGCGCGCCCGTCGAAACGATTCGTCATAACGGCGAGTTGCTACGTGGTTGGATGCGTAAATCGCTCAGAACAAGGCAGTGCGATCTAGCTTTTAATGCGCAATCATTCTAGCGCTGCTTCCATCGAAAATATTTCCATCCGACGGTCCGTCTGTCTGTAACACGTGACAGGACGCAGTCCATGGGCATACGTGGGGTCCTGCGATGTATGTAGCTGAATGACTTATGACTACGTATGACTACTGAGATTTATAATTATGATTCTAAAGTGACTGCTGCAGAGGCATTAGGAGTAATTAAGGGCAATAATATACTTATAAGATTAATTACGGTGAAGTTAGTTATTTCTAAAGGCTGAACTGCCCTGCTTGGAGCTCCCGTGCGACACTAGCTCCTCAGCTGCTTCCAGTAATTGTATGAAACTCTACGGCATGAAAGTTACAAGCAGGGTTAAGGTGCCCCAGAAAGGCTGGCGTGTACGTTTCGATACGTGGGCCTATCTTCAGCGTTGACAAAGATAGGCCCCCCTACCAAAACGTAGGCCAGCTTATCTGGGGCACCTTATCCCCGTTCATAACTTTTATGCCACACTGCGCTACTCTCTCTGACGGCTGGCTTCTTAATTCTGGATTTTTATTTTTGCACCTACCTATGTTCACAACCGTTCTCCCGCCTTCCTGGGTCACTGTGTAGTCTGTGCTCGAATGGGTAGCACATCGGTTTGCTCTGTTAAGGTAACAGGGCTCGGAACCAACCATCGGGTCAACTTAGGTCGCTTAGAGGACATTCGTGCCACTCTTTAACGAACATCTTTCGCGCCGACATGGGTCGCTGTAGATGAGGGACTGGGTGGGTACCGTTGAGGCCAACTTTCTGACGCCGACACGGAGCACTGGATATGTGACAGTAGGTGTGTGGCGCCCTTCAATGAACGTATTTGAAGCCAACATGGGTAACTAGGTATGTGCCGCATGAAAGACAGACTGGCAGATAAAGAACTTTGTTAAGGTCCTGAGGAGCCAGCCACTGGAGCCCCAGAGAGGCCCCTGGCTAGCTGTTGGCTAATCCCATGTTAGAGCCGGGAGGCCATGCTTCTCTGCTATCTCACGGGCCCTCTGGGCAGCCTTGTGCTGGTCTTCCTGTTTAGTGCTCGTGATGGCCTTCACCCAGTCCCCGCTGTTGTTGAAGTCGTGTAACACAGCGCACTGCCAGAGCATGTGGGCTAAAGTACAGAATTCTTCCCCGCAATCCGGACAATGAGGATCTATCTCTGTGTGCAGTCTACTCAGGAAGCCTCTCGACGGGTACGAACCCGTCTGAAGCATCCTGAGCGTACGGGGCTGCGCTCTACTCAATTTAGGATGGGGAGGTGGAAAAGGTCGCCGCTCCCCTTTGTAATGTGCCGTAATTTCACAGAACGTAGGTAGAGGGTCACTATGGCCAATAGTCTCCGAACTCGCAGAGGTCCACATGAAAGAGAAACATGCTTTAATGTGATGCTGGAGATGTTAGCCCGGAATGTGCCGCTCTATGACGACGAAGTTCCTTCAAATATCTCTGATGCTGAGCGGAATCGAATGCTCGTCACGAGGGTTCCTCAGGGGCAGCAAACCCGCCGCATTAGCAGGCAGCGCCACGAATGCACTGGGTATGTATACCTCTCGTCAACTTGAATCAGGGAGTATATGCCACTGAACGTGCGACTAAAAAGGGAACCATTCTCGCCATTCGCAAGCAATGGCGCGCCACGCTTCTGGTCTCGGAGGCCACGCGCGAACTTTTCGGCAATGCTACTAGGCGGCGCAGCGTGTCCAGAACGAAGTGCGACAGAGGAGCCCGTTTGCCGCATAACGCGCTTCTCAGTGTTCACACGTACGCACCGGCGCGCCATGCATTTCGGAGGCCATGCAGTGGCTTCGTTGCGGCAGCGCTAGATGGCGCCGTGTTCTTAGGAAAGCGCGAAACGAGAATCCCGTTGCAGAAGACACCTCACATATAATTCTTTTCGACGGTGGCTATGTATACGTTGTGTCACTACATTGAATCAACGGTAATGCATTACCATAAGCAGTCATCGTGAGTTCGGTTCTGCCGCAATTGTTCTTATCGAACGGCTGTGCTTGTACTTTGTTGGCAATGTCCACGTGTTCACTGTGCAGTTATTGATACAACATTTAAGGCAACGGGTGACGTCTATGGAGCCGAATGCGGGAAGCAGAACCAACAAACGCTATTTTGAAAAGACACCACCCTTGCTCTGGTTAGTCTGCAGAATGCAAATGTCCATCGCATTAACATTATTGTCAACGAAAACATCAATGCCAGTGATCCGATTTCTTTTTCCTGTTTTCTTCATGTCCTTTGAACTAAAACAACCGAACGCAAGCAAATTCACTACTCAAGCTGTGCATTTGAAACTTGCGACTCGGGTACACCGAAAACATTGAGCAGGTCCCACATACGGGTAGAAATCTGTGTGAAGTGAAGCTGTAGTAAATGCGGGGCGTGCTATTATTTCTCTTTTCATTCTGTATTAACGTTCATGCACCGCACACGCCCTAAATGTATCCTCCCGCGATGTTCTTACAGCGAAACTGTATATATGGCTAGCCGATTCGGCCGTCTGTCGCCTGTACGCAGGAACTGTCATCATCAGCAATGGCTCGAGCATCTTCTTCTTCCAGAGCTGGCTCGTTGGTGCCCCTGGGGTTGCCCTAGTGCTCGTGCTCGGCACGCGCTCGTGCCCCTGCTCCCGCGTTTGTCGTCGTCTCCTTCCCCAGCTGGCTTCATTGCCGCTCATGGTTTTGACCTGTCCTAACTTTGATGAGCCACATAGATGCAGAGAATCCTGGGAGTCCTTGCTACTCAACGAAGAAGAAAATGCACAACGACAAGTCATCGGTCCCGCCCTGACCGCCGCCGCGTCCCAAGGGATCCCGGTCGACGGTTAGGGAGGATGAGGGTGGGTTTAGGCTGAAGCCTCTACCCCGTCATCTAGTTGACGGGTGCAAATAAAGTCTCTTCTCTCTCTCTCTCTCTCTGCGCTCATCATTACAGCGTAAAATTTTACTTCTCTTCTGTCGTCATAATGGGGAGGCCGCGTTTACGGGGATATGAGCCATTGCTTAAGGGCGTATGAGCCATTCATTGTCTTACGTGACGGGCAGATATAATTTTGAAGCAATTTAATTTTGAAGAATCGCAAGCGGGAATGCGACAACGGCGGAGTGCGGGCATACCATCAGTGGCGTCGTTCTCTCTGTCGCAGCCGAAAGTGTGTGTAACCTCATTAAGAAACACAAAGACGTAACCAATAATTGAGAAAGACTTTAGTGTACCGTCGGGTTTAACCCAGTGATAAACACCGGGGCCGCACGTTTCAGCTTCGCTGGCTAACCGTCTGTACGGAGTGCTTGGCGATGATTTTTCTGTTGGGCGAGCACTTGTGTCATGCCCACGTATTTTATTTTTCTGCTGGCTGCTCAGATTGTTTGCTTCATGCGTTTATGGTAACGTAGCTTTATACGTAAAGTCACGTTCAATATGAGCTGCAACACCACTGCCCGTGGTCGAAAGGGCCCCAAAACTGTGCGGCGACTAGGCGCAATGTGCATTGAGGGTGTTTTAAATCATTGAGATCCCAAAAGTGTTTCCGCTACGAACCAATGAGCGAGAAGGATTAGGAAATCGGAGTCGCTCAATGTTTTCTGAGTAAACAACCATACGAAGAAGCCGACAGTGAAGCTTCATGCAGAAAGCATAAGGCAGATTGTAGTTATGTTTTATAGATGTGTAGAAACAAAAAAGTAAGGGGTAACGAAAGTGAACGAAAAGCTAACTTGTCACAGGTGAGAGTCGAAATCACGTCCTCCACATCGTTCGTGTGGCCATCCTGCTGTTAAATTTCTTGGGTATTTTGAGTAAGTATACAATATAAGTGCTGTGAATTTTTCCGAGCGCCACTCACTGCCGAGTAGGCGGACGCCGCCGGTGTCAGGTATATTACGTGAGCTAAGGACCAGGCACCTGGTCAACAAACCTTGATATGCTACCTCGTGGAATCAAGACTACCGAAATTGAGGCCCTCGTTTCGATTATGGCATTGCAACAAAAGGCAACAGTAATTTCCCCTATGCTCTCCCTGGTTTCACTGTTAAGCTGCTCGTTTGTTACTAACCGTTGCAGTTCCTGGTAACGGGAACATTCTCACTCACTCCCACAAAACGAAAGCGGAGAAAAAATGATAGTCGCTTACGAAGCAATGATCTTATTTGTGTTAGTTCGAGTCTTCATTAGTTGACTTATACGAATAGCTCGTAGTACGACATTATTTGTCTCGAAACCGATACGAAGAACGCACCTGCAATAGGAGAGATGAAATGCTCGTCTGTTCAACGAACCTGTTCGTACTTTCTCCGTGGGAACCGAATTGCGCTGCATGCTCTCGTCGAGATGAAGTGCTCCGATCCTACCACAGGCAGCGTCAGAGCTGCAGTACCCACATGGGAGATCACGCAGAAGCAGCGTTACTGATGAGAGCCATGTCGGCATCATCTGTTCCCTGGGAAAAGCTCCCACCAGCCCTACTCATAGTATGTTATGCAATGTATACCTCTGCGTCAATATGCGCATTGCGTATTCTCATCAACCCACCTCTCTCGCCCCCCCACCCTTATTTTTATTCTTCTTCCTTGTTATTGCTCCGCTTCGTACAGATGTATTCCTAGCATTGGGAGAAGCGAAATACCGTCAGTGACGTCGTTATCTCTGTCGCAGCAGAACGTGTGTGTAACCTCATTAAGAAACACAAAGCCGTAACCAATAATTGAAAAATACTTCAATGTACGGTTGGGATTAACACAGTGATAAACACCGGGGCCGAACGTTTCAGCTTCGCTGGTTAACTATCTGTACGGAGTGATTGGGCGGTGATTTTTGTTTGCGCACAGCACTGTTCACAACGTAGGCTGTAATGAAAACACCAAATCACACGCATGCATTTGTGAGACGTCGACGCAGCGATGTCACTAGGACGAAGGCGATGTATGTATATATATATATATATATATATATATATATATATATATATATGATGCCTGTGCAAGGAATTCCATCGTTATGAGAGGTACACGCAAAGAGAAGTACATCAGAGGTACATAGTTGTATAATTTTTGGGGTTTCATGCACGTGACACACGGGCACTCCAAAGTCCTTTGAACTAAGGGAGATCTACAGAAAAAGGCGTTCACTCAAGTTGACACACGACAAAGAAGTGCCTCCATTCTGGTAATGGCCCCTTGCAGAAAGGAAAATGTACCAACTACTTTATGAGCCCAATGGCGTACCCTCGTGTGCAGCCCATCATGCTGATACCCTCGTATGCCGCCCATCATGTGCAGCCCATCATCGTGCAGTCCATCATGTGCGAGCGCTAAGCGGGCAGGTTAGTACGCATCGCCTCTTCCATACCGGCTGCGGTGGCTGCGTGCGTCCTATCTTGGATGTAATCTGCGGTAGGTACGTTCGAAGGATCGGTAGCCCGAGATAGGCGGCGGCTTCGCGTGCACCGTGTTCTCGCGCGCATAGTTCGCATTGCAGTGAGAGGCAGCAGGAAGCGTTCTGACAGCGAGTGTCCGCGGTCATCGAGTGCTGTGTGTTCATGTTTGGCTGCGCGCACGTGACAACGTGCTTATTAATTTATTTAGGAAGCGAATGTCTACATGACTTTACACAGCTGGTAAAACTACTAACATTATTTCGTATATACGTTCTAATAATTTGATATCGCAATCAATGCTTCGACTTTCGGACGAACTGCGACTTTTATTTACAGACATTGCTGTCTTGGAAGCAAGACAGCAGGATAAAGGAGACCGCGCCGTACAGTGTGTCACAGGCGAAACTACTTTTCGTAAGGGGTCCTTCAGAGTGAAGTTACGGGGTTTACTAGAAACGACTTGAATTCGCCCGTGTGTCAAGGATATCATACTACTTGTCTGCAGTGGCATATACCCATTTGTGGGGACGCTCTACTCTCGCGTGTCCACTGGTGCTGTTTTTCCCGCATGGCCCTCTCACCTCCTGCAATACGGCTTCCCCGCACCTGCTCATGCCCCGAGGAGAGTCAGTTACACTTATCAGCACAGTTCGACGACAGATGGCGTTAGTGTCGCGATGTTAGCGCCACCTGGTGGCGTTGATACTGGTTTGCAAGAGTATCCCCTTCGCGCACGCAGAGACGATGCGCTGATTCGAGCGCTTCGCCGGACTCCCCACGAAGCATTGCCGATCTCTCGAACGCGTCTCGGTTCGCGTGCATTAGTCTTCGGAATGAGGCGAGTGTATTCGCTCAGTATCCTTGCGTAGTGAGTCGAACTCAGGGTATTCCATTGGCGTATTGCATTTTATATGGGCTACCTGGCATTGATGTATGAACGTTTAATAAATTCCCTTTTGATGGTCCGCACGACCGTGTGCTTTCGTTCCTCGCTTGGCAAGAGCCCACACTATTCAGGAGAGAGTCAGGTACAGAAACTTTAATTCTAAACTACTCTCCGTCTAACTCAGCCCTGTCGGAGTCGATCTATGTCCCCGGACTTGGTGATGAGTCGTTTCGTCAGCACCCAGTCTTTTGTTGGCCACCAGCAGTGCCTATAGCGTAGGTACTGCGGGTTGCCGCGTGACTGGCCACCCGAGGCACTTTGCGTGTATTCGCGAGCGTCTTTGACGCTCGGAAAAACGCTTTTATGTAGCACGTATTGAGCACAGAAAGCTGTAGCAGGAGTTTTTCTTGTTGCTCTACAATTTCCTCATTGACACTTTTCATTTACCTATAGTATTTGGGAAGTTGATAAATTATTTAAGACAAATTATGTAATTAGGCAGAATGCAAGAAAGAAGTCTCAGTATCTCCAAGCGACGGCAAGAAACATTCCCTTGGTTCTGTCCAGCTACGTGGCACTTGCATATCTTGAAAACTTGGTGCACGATAGTTTAGGACACCCTGCGCATACATGCGCATTGTATATGCGTCGTCCATATTTTCACGTAAACCCGACATCGAGAGGCAACATGACTACTGCGTCAATACGTTTAACAAAAAGGAAGTCACGAAATAAATAAACGAGAAGAAGCGCAGTGGAAGGCAAACAAATCAGGCAATATCACTCATTGGCAATCTAAGCATTGGACGACCGGGCTAGGTGGTAAGGATTCAATGGGAGTACGGCAACGCAAAGCACGACCAGGCCGAGGAAGTAAACAGAGCGAACACGAACTCACAACCGGACCTAGCTGTCCACAGTGCAGATGGACATTAGAACGCGCATGCGCACATGAAGATTGGAAAGACCACAGAATTGGAAGGGAAGAACGCGATCAATAGCCACCCAAATCTTATACGTATATGCGTCACCCCGTAAACCCAAAGAAAGAGAAAAAAGATCGAGGCAGGAAAATAAGAGCAATTAAGAAGAAAGAGAAATGTTGTAAACAAGCGTTTTCGCGGGAACATTCGCATTCGGATGGCGTACAGATGGTATGGCTCACGACAGTTATGTACAGACGGTAGACTAGAGCATGGCGTAATATATATACATATATCTTGCACCGTGGACTATAGTCATCACATTATGACTGTTGCCGACGGCGTCGACAACAGTTTCGCGCGCTGCTGCAACACCGCCTAATCTAGGTGGTACTGCGGCAGCACGGCCGGATCTCTTGGCAGTGACGTAGTTGCTGGGCGAGGAGGTCATGCGGGGGCCTTGTAAAGTTATCTAGGTGGTGTTTGCTCTCATCCTTATCTCCCACTTCCCCTTCCCCTGACGCTGCGCCATGCTCCCTATTGGGCAGCAGAAATAAGCGTCATTTTCCTCAATAAACAACTACTACTGGTGTTTGTACAACGCTCGTGCCAGTAGCGGAAGCCAGAACGCTGCCCTGGCTCCGGGCACCGTTCATTTGGCTTGGAGTGGCGCCGTAGCCACTATACTACGGTGTTTAACGCAATAAAACGTCTATTGACGCGGTTCTAACGGGCTCTAGCAACAACGCGAGTGTCCTTTCTTTCAGGTGCCGCTTCCTGAGGAGCCCATGAACTAGCTCCCCACTATGACGAATAAAGTTCTCTCTCTCTCTCTCTCTCTCTCTCTCTCTCATTAGAATACGTGAATAAAGAAGGGCTTCGGCATGAAATGCAGCGCTTGCATGCGACTGAGAGTTCCCGTTCAATATTCAACGCCAGTGTGTTTTATGGCGAGAGCAAAGGGAAAATAGAAGGTCAAAAGCTTGCAGACAGCGCGATCCGAGTAAGCATATATATATCTGACCGGTTGGGGACGGTAGTCACTAAAACCGTACATATGTTGATTTTGATGACCTGCTTATACAGGCTGGTTATTTGGACACCGGGAATCTTGCCCATTCTACCTAAATAGTACGTTCATCAGCTTAGTTGGTACCTGAACTTTTTTTTTTACTGAAGGTCTATTGAAGGAGCTCTTTCGCCTTGATGCATCTGCGCAATATCTCGTACTTTTCTTGTTGCGAACTCTAACTAAAAACACTGAAGACAGAAGTTTTCACAAAACCTCTGTTTTCCAACAAAAAAAAAACTTTCTGGGATTATGCAACGGCGCAAGCATACAGAGCGTACTGACGGTTGGTTTTTGTTCGCGAGGAGAGTATTAGCACAGAGAAAATAATTTCTCTAATAGCAGTCAACAGATAGCGGGCAAATTGGTGTGAACCTCTCGGAATGACTTTGAAGTAACTGCATTTCATCGAAGACGCGAGTACGCGTTCGCAAGTGAAAGACTTGCATTTTGGGGTTTTAGGTGCCAAACTCATGATCTGATTATGAGGCACGCCGCAGTGGGGGACTGCGGTATAATTTTGACAAGCTGAGGTTCTGTATCCAATGCACGTTACACGGGCATTTTTGCATTTGACCGCCATCAAAATGCAGCCGTCACGGCCGGCGATTTGACCCGGGGGGCTCGGGCTTAGCAGCGCAATAGCAAAGCTACTACTCCACTATGGTTGGCGTTCGAAAATTGGTAGATGTATCTGGTGAAGTTAATCTGAGAATTGGGCACGAAGAAGGTGCAAGGTTGAATTTTGGCGAAATATAATGGTGCTGCGCTTTATCAGCAGACAAGCTGCGACGATATCCGGCTTTTAGTCCATTCGAGAGTTCAGTCTCGGGAGCTCAGTTAGCTATTGTCCTGTCGTGTTCGAGGTTAAACACGGCGTGCGACAGAGCTAAATTAGCGGGACTTGACCGAACGCGCCCCTTGTAAGTTTTGCGCTCTCATCCTCGAGGCTCTGGAGGTTTCGAATGGTGGTTTAATTTATATATACACGCGAAATTTGTGATCTGCACGCAAGCGTTTCACGATGGCTTACCTCAGGAGCCATCTTCAGTGTGTGTTATTGTGTGATAAGTTATTTTCATTGCAGTCACAAGTTACCGAATGAACCTGAGTTCCACATATAATATTGGTACTTAAAATGGGGGAGCTACAAAAAAAAAATACAATCAGTGTATACTGGTTGAATGGT